>NW_010298390.1:33695-41477 GCF_000700745.2 Antrostomus carolinensis
TGATTTACATTTGCCATCATCTTTTCTCTTAACAGACATTACTATAGTTTGTGTACTTTTATTATCTTTGTTTATCATAGTTTTGCCTCATTAAACTGTGTGTCAGATGAGTAATAGGAGAAAGATACTGAAGCAGTGGAACATTACTAGAGGGTACTCAGTATCAGACAGTGCTGTCTGGATTTAGAGATCCTGACTCTGCATTTACATTTGCCATCATCTTTTCTCTTAACAGACATTACTATAGTTTGTGTACTTTTATTATCTTTGTTTATCATAGTTTTGCCTCATTAAACTGTGTGTCAGATGAGTAATAGGAGAAAGATACTGAAGCAGTGGAACATTACTAGAGGGTACTCAGTATCAGACAGTGCTGTCTGGATTTAGAGATCCTGACTCTGCAGAAGCATGTATGTGTAAGGACATTTTTAAAAAATTAGACTGGCTTGAGACATAAATTTTGTGATTTTCAGTGGCTCTGTGCCTAACCTGCCCTACGCATCTTTTCTTCTTGGTAATAAGCACACACTTATACTGGTTTGATGCCTGTAATTCAATAGACATTACAGATAAACAGTTATTTTTGCCTTGGTTTAACCTCTGTTATTCAAAGGGTTAGTTCACTGATTCCTTGTGCGGGAGGGGGAAAAAAAAACAGTTCCTGACAAGTTTTGCGTTGGTCAAGGATTAAAATTTGGTTTTCTATTGGTATGTCCAAGGAGAGTTGAGCCTGGGGAAGGGAGGTTGGTTAGTTAGCTGGGGTGCTTTTGTTGTCGAGGGTTTTTTTGGGGGGTGGGAGGGTGTTTGGGAATGCTCCTGGGTTTGTGGGGTTTTTTTAGAGTGGTAGCAAAGCAGTGCTAGAAATACACTGAATCCACAAGCCTGTCTCAAAGGAGAGTCTTCATCCTTGTACGCAGCATGAACTAGGACATTTCTGAAGCCATAGTGCTTTTTCATCCTTGCTTGCCCCAAGTAGGTTTTGCTCTATGCTTCAAGCTAAAGCCCTTTGATGGTGATTCTTTTTGCTCTTCCTTAGGTTTAATTCTCAGTTTAGTATCAGGTGTCTCTAGCAGAGATATAAAATACAGACAACCTTTCTAAAGCCAAATGCTGTGGAAAAGCAGAGCACAGAGTCTGGATCCTCCTGTCGTTCACAGAACTGAGCCTTCCAGGTCAGGGTAGATTGTGTTTTTGCCACCATCTGTTGTGCCTGGGGATGCCAGTGCAATGCTTTTCATGACCAATAACCTTACACAGTTTCCTGTAAAAGAAAATATAATGTGGGGTGGTTTGGGGTTTTTTTTGGTCATCAATAACTTTGGCTCTTATATTAATTCATATGTGCTTTCAGAAGGCTAATTTTAAGAATAAATTATATGGCAAGAGAATGCATAACATGAGAAATTATCTAGGATTTTGTCTCTGAAATCTGTATTTGGGAGCTGACCAGTTTTTCAAGTTCTGACCCAACAATATGCGGGTAACTTTGATAATCTTATTTAAAGAGTGCCTAAAGCACAGCTAATGACCTCAGCACTGTAGGAAACTTCTTCCGTAGATTGTCTTGTGCATTTAGCAGCTTCTGGTGATTTTTTTCACCATGTATTTAGAGCAGATTCCAGTTAGCATATGAGTAACATCATGTCAGTCCTAGTTCTTTCGTTCTGACATCTCTTTTGGCTCCCGGTGCGATTTGGCCCAGTTTTCCAAAATGTTGATCCTGAGTCCAAATGTAACATTGTGGGTGGTACATATGTCAAGCCCCAGTTCAGTATTTTTGGACAGCAATAGCATTTCATAATTCTTTTGAAATGAAAAGAAGAAACGAAGTTAACTGAAAAAAATGCAGCTAGATCTAGCTGGGCACAAGCTCGCCTGTTCTACTCCCCCTCTGCCCCCCTGTTTTTCCATTTGGAAAAAATAGAGGTTTACGTGGCAGAAGCAATTGACAGGGTTTAGGCTCATTCAGAGCAGCAAGCAATAGCATAGGCTTGGCTTTATAACCTGTTCTGTCATGCCCTGGTGGCCACCTAAACCTCCTGGGTTGTGGACAAGGAAGACAGGGAGAGTGGAGGGTTGCAACCCTGTGTGTCTTTGTTAAAACAGTGAGCTAGGCTGAATTATGTAGAAGGCTGAATAAGGTCATGTTGGTACTAAAAAAACCAAACAACCCCCTCAGGTTCTCCATATGTCTGTTTGATGTACCTACTGCCATATTATATCCTTACATACAGCATGCTCTAAACAGCGCAGGAAGGTATAAATGCAACTTTATTACATAAAATCAAGTGAAATAGTCCAGAAGGTTGTAGTCTGTGTGAAATAAACACATGCATGAAGTACAGGAGGTTTCACAGGGCATAAATCAAAATGAACTTCATAGCTTCCTTCCTTCCTTCTCCCCAGTGCAGTTGCCTAGCTGCTAGCTGAAAAACTGTCCTTTGTCCTTCTCTTGCAGCAAACCACACGCTCATATTTTATTAATTCTATTTCACTAGTAATGCAGGACATAGGTGCTTTTCTAGAGTGTCTCGGGTTGCTTTTCAGTGTGTCTGTGCCACCTCCACTGCTGCGGTTGCAGTTCTGAGCATTGTTTTTCAAGTGCTGATAAATTTTCAGGCAATAGAAACATCAACAAAAAAAGCTTCTTTGAGTTGAGTCTTGATACCCAAGTTCTGAGCCCAAGAGGTGATTTGCTGTGAGAAACCACAAAACAAACCACTGTAGCCCTCTGAGCCTCCCTCACTTGGTCGCATAGCTTCAGGAGATCATAGGATAGCCAGCTGCCCTTCCTAATCTGCTGATGAAACAAGTTAGCTTCAGCCTTGCAACACGGCTTCTTCCAGCAAACTTGCACCGCTGTGTAACAGTTGAAGACCCTAGGGATGATGGTCCTTATGGTGGTTCCATAAAAGATGCTGGATTTGGCAGTGATGACCATTCTTTTGAAGGACACCAGCTTAAATGATGCCTTTTTGACCCCTTCTTTTTATTTCTTCTTCCTAATGCGCAGTCTGTGTGAGGTGCTATGCAAAATATAAGGAGGAAAGGGGGAAAGAAAACTCGGTCCCTGTTTTGACTACTTACAGGACAGTGTAAAGTGGGGGCTTCAGTCTTAAGTATTTATAGTTTTCTTGCAGATACTGTAGCTTGTGGGTGAAGAATAGGTTTGGTTGTTCCTTCAAAAAGAGGGTTGCAAATAGTTAAGTCACATCAACTTAGGCTTGTTTGCTATTTGTAACAAATACACACAAAAACCTGAAAATCCAGTAGGAATGGTTGCCTTGTTGGGCTCGTGGTTTGATTAGTCATTTGACTCTCGTGCCTGATACTGACTCAGCTGATACCCTTTTTCTCAGTGTCAGAGCACAACTGGCTCCATGCAAGGAACAGAAAAGACTTCAGACTCCTCCTCAAGGAGGTTTTTCCAGGGCTCTCTGCACTGTAGGTCCAGCTGGAAGCTTTGGAAAACGTTCATGAGTAGTCAGGGATGGTAAAATTCTTCCTCCACATTCAAACCAGGATATCCAGGTTGGTGAGTGAGGCAGAGACATTAGCTATTCCCTGTTGGAAATAAAGGAAGGAAAAAGAGCAAAGTCCATGACTGACTCATCCTTCCCAACAAAATGCTATTCCAGGATTTAAACATCTACTTGTAGTGATCTGTGCCTTTTTGTTTCGTTTAAGAGCTAATCTGTTTGCCATCCGCAATACAAAATGCCATTTAAATGCCTTGTCTATGTTGTCTCTTATAAAGATTATCAGGTATCATGGTTATATACTCACAATGTTCTTGACTATGTGGTCTACCATGAAGCACCCACCGTGTCTTGCAAACCTCACTTGGTTCTGTTTTGGGATTTCACACCTAGTAATGTTTTGTAGTTGTGGTGGGTTGACCATGGCTGGATGCCAGATACCCAGCAAAGCCCACTCTATCACTCCCCCTCCTCAACTGGACAAGGGGGAGAAAAATATAACAAAAGGCTCATGAGTGGAGGTAAGGACAGAGAGAGATCACTCACCAGTTACTGGCACGGGCAAAACAGGGAAAAAAACTTAGGGGAAAAAAATGAATTTTAATTTCTTACCAATCAGACAAGAGGATAATGAGAAATAAAACCAAATCTTAAAACACCTCCCGCACCCCTCCCTCCTTCCCAGGCTTAATTCCTTTCCATCCACCTGCTCCAGTGTAGGGTCCTCCACAGGCTACAGGTGGTCATCTGCTCCACCATGGACCTCCATGGGCTGCAGGGGGACAGCCTGCCTCACCATGGTCTGCACCACAAGTGGTGGGGAAATCTCTGTTCCGGCACCTGGAGCACCTCCTCCCCCTCCTTCTTCCCTGACCTTGGTGTCTGCAGGGTGGTTTCTCTCACATCTTCTCACTCCTCTCTCTTGCTGCAAAGCTGCAGCTTTTTTTTCTCTCCCCTCCCCCCCTTTTTTTTTTTTTTAATTTTTTTTTTCACGGGGGCTTTACGTGGGGTTGGCCAGCTGTGGGTCCGTGTTGGAGCCGGCTGGCATTGGCTGTGTCGGACATGGGGGAAGCTTCTGGCAGCTTCTCACAGAAGCCACCCCCATGTCCTCCCCGCTACCAAAACCTTGCCACACAAACCCAATAGAGTAGTACAGGAGCGGAGTCCTCCACTACTGGTTCTTCTTTGCCTTTTGTTTGCTTTTCCTTTTTTCTTCCCCCTTCCCTCACCCCCAAACTGTAATACGGCCCCTGCCTGTGATTACTTGGGAAATGTAAAGGTGAGGCTTAAATGTCTGTGCTCCTTTCTTCAAGTCTGAGGCTTGCCTAGGAGATGCAGCTTGCATAGCTATGTAATACAACGCCATTTCTTGATCCCAGGTCTATGCCATGTTTTGGTGAAGCAAAGGGCAGTTTGATTACAATATAGGCTTTCATCCTTAATTTTTAATTTCCTGCTGGTTTGTGTCACAGCTTTAACATTGGTTAAACCTGATTGAACGCGACTCCTCAGAGCTCAAGCAGCCAGCCAGGCTGGAGAGCCCTGCAAGCAGGGGCTGGCGGTGGCTGGCAGGGGACCTGCTGTGGCGCCTTCCCTTCTCCCACTTCTCCCTTCCACTTCAGTGGGGAGCGCTGACTCACATGCTCAGGGGATGATTTCAGTATCACCCTGAGGGCTTTGGGCAGGAGTGGGCCAGGAGGGAAGGACTGGTGAGGGGCAATTTTGCGGTATGAGGGGAAGCGTGTCCCTTTGGGGCGACGGACTTTAATCAAAGAGGCTCCCCAGCAGCCTGACTCCGGCATGTTACACAAACCACAGGACTCTGTAGCTTATGAGAAAGACAGATGTCTTTTTTTTTTTTTTTTAAATTCTCACTGGCGAAATTGCTCACCTTCTCAACTCATCAGTGTCAGCAGCTGGACATGTAAAAGGTAGAGTGTGCAGGCATGTGGTAAACAGAATCAGAGCATCAGCATTTATTGCTCTTGTCTCTTAGCCACGGGAAAGCTGCTTCAAAACGTGAAATCTCTGACAACCTTGACTGTTGCAGTCAAGGTCAAATGAGCACTAAATATCCTTCTAAGACTCTTCAGCACATGAAGCTTGTCTTGGTTTAAGTGGTCCTGAAAGGTGAGAACAGAAATGGAGAGCTGTTTCACACGTCCTGATGTTGCTCACCATTTCATGTTAACAGTGTGAATCTAGTCATTGGTTAGCTTCTTGGTGAGTTTGGGTTTTTTTATGACACTGGATTACGGTGTAGCTGCTGCTGCCATAGCCAAAGATATCTTACCCAATTAGGATGTTACTCCAGTCCACCTTTTTTTTTTTCTTGCAAGCAATAGGAGCAGCTTGGCATGTTAGATATTTCCTTGTGTTCACTGTTCCTTTTGGTGAAAAGGATAATTCTTCAGGGAAAATCTTTCTACAGAAAAATATATTTACATCTTGTTTCAAAGACAGTCCCTAGGAAAAATAATGATTTGGTTTGGTTTTGGTTTGGTTTTGTTGTTTTGTTTTGGGTTTTTTTTTAAATCACAGCGGCTTGTTTCAGGGCACTGGGTCACTAATTGAGTGCAAGCTTTGTAAATGTTGTTTGTCCTCCCCCCACAGGGCATACAAAACCATTGAGGAAGATGACTTGAAGTTTCCCCTTATATATGGAGAAGGCAAGAAGGTGGGCATGTTTGCTTTCCTCAGACCAAAGGACGAAGGAATTCTGTGCTGTTTACTACTCGGTTTAGCCTGTGGCAGTCCAGTGTTTTCCACTCAGTATCTCTTCATTTTATCGTTTTGACAGCTTGAAAGAATATCTTGTTTCTGTCATAAATCAGTCTCATGTTTGGGGGAGCTGAACATACTAAAAAGCATTTTTATAGCTAGTAGTCATTTGCTGTTCAGTTTGCTTTTGTTTTTCTTCCCTTGTAAGTAGGATACAATTGGACAATCTTAAATAATTGATTTTAAAAGTTACTGGTTTCATTGTAAAATATAACTAGGCTAGATGAAGATAGCAAAATACCTCATGTTTGCTGAAAACAGAGCAAGAGAATATTTAACAGCATTTTAGAGTGCTGTGAGATGCAAAGCCCTAATTTAGGAAGGGGGGGGGGGATCAGGGCAGGTTTTGTAAAGTATAATACCTCTTAATCGTGTAAAGTATAATACCCCTTTTTTAATTAAAAAAAATGAGTTTTTTTTTTGAAAGGGAGAAACAAACCTTTCCGTTTGGCTGTACTTTGTTTCCAGCTCCGTGATTAAGAACAGTGAGATCATTAGTGCTGATCCCAGCAAGCTTAGCTGGATGCAGCAATAGGATCAATACAAGGACGCAGTGGTGTCAGTTTGCCGATATTGGTATGCTCACTGTGTTTCTAAATAGTGCTCCCCTGCTGCATTAGGTTCTTATCTCAATGCAAAAATACACGCTCTTCAAAATTAGTCCCAAGTTTTGAAGGTTCAGACCTGCAGCTTATCTCTGAATTTGGTTAGGTTTATAATTATTTGCAAAATGTTTCATGCACATCTTTTTAATTTACTTTCTTATTGCCTTATGGAGCCAGGGGTAGTGAGGCAAAATAATTTTGAGTCAGTTGCTTGCTGTTATTGATGCTGCGAGCTCTCTTGTTCAGAGGCTGCTGCAGCTAAACTAGTTTGGTGGAAGCGATACACAGACAGCAGAGAGCGAGGTTCTCCTTGAGGGTCAATCTTTGGAGAAGCGTTAATGAAGAAGAGCCCAGCACCTCTTGGGAGACAGCTCGTGTAGCAGAGGAAGGAGCTTGGGTAAGGAAGTGGTAGACCTGAGGTAACAGCAGATCTGCCGTAGGCTGGTTCTCCACAGAGGAGAGCACAGTGGTCAGTGCTGCTGTCACCTGTGTGTTCAGTAAGTCAGGGTGGCCTTTGGCACTTTTCCTTAATGGAGGGAATATGCAGCAATATGTCAGTAGGAAGAAGGCGCAGGTTTCTTAGGTGAGTAATTAGGCTCCTCATCCTTTTTATAAAACCCATTTACTAACAGTATAATTTGCTGAAGGAATGCACTTGTAGGCTGGTGTGGGACAGTGAGGCAACTGGGTTAAGTTTCCATAGTCCCAATCCCTTACAGATGGTCACATTCTAAGATAGATGTATGCAGACTGGGATGTGGGTGAATACAAAGCTTGGGATAATAAGGGAAGTGGAGGTAACATGAGTGTGAAAAGCTCTGAAGTTGATTAGCTGTGTTAAATCCAGCGTTTCTGGGAGACAAAGGGACTTTATCCCTAACTGCAGCCGTTATGGAGTAGGAATGTTGTCTCTTTCC
>NW_010298390.1:41499-54818 GCF_000700745.2 Antrostomus carolinensis
TTTGATCTCTGCTTTTCTTTATTTCCAGGCTCGGGTTATGGCAACAATTGGAGTGACCAGAGGACTGGGAGACCATGACCTGAAAGTGCATGACTCCAATATATACATCAAACCTTTCCTGTCTTCATCTCCTGAGGTAAAACAGACAATGTTCAACTGTCTGGTTTGCGGGAGAGAAACAAATATATTTAGTGTGCTTATTTGTTCTTCCCAAGTTGCCTATTCTGATTGTGGTCCAATCCAGGTAATGCCCTTTGGGAAGGGCAGCATGTTAGTAATGTCCACATAGTAGGAAAGTTTTAAGTTCCCCAGCTGTGTGCCCTGGCTCTGGTTGCTCCACATCACTGAAGAGCATTGATGCCTTGCCCCTCCCTGGTCTACCGTTATCCCATAGCCTTTCCATTCAGTGTGACAGACACACATCTCTCCCCACCTTCATGTGCTTCAGCTCTCCTTGAGGCCCTAGATCATGCTGCCTTCACAGAAGCTAACGTAAATCTGTGTTGTCTAGAAGGGAGCACTGGACGTCTTCCAGAGTAGCGTAGTGTCCTGTGTTACACAGAGGATACCAGATGAACTCTTAAGCAAGAAAATGCCAAGAGCAATTGGGGGAGTGCTTTATGCTTCCATCTGGCTTCCCCTTCACCTCCAGTTCTTAATTCTTTATAATGGCTTTGTGCAAACACCAAATAATGGCAGGGGGTTTTCTCTGTGATTCTGTGAATGGCAGTGTGCATTCCCAAATGCTGGCGTAACAAGGGTCTGCAGTACTTGCATTAGGGGTAGTTTTAAATGCCTCCATCATTTTGACTTGCCTCACCACAAACAATTCCAGTTTTTGACCACCAGAGACCTTGCAGTGAAGGCTGTCAAGGCTTCCAAAGGGATTTGGGTGTATTTGTTAACAAAAAACATGCAAACCTCGCTTTTTTTTTTCCCTCTGTAACTGCATACTTGTTCCTACGTCAAGGAACAGATGACACATATTTTTCATAAAATATTAAGCAAGGGCAAACCATCTGATGACAGCACAAAAAGAGGCTTAATTTCTATGGCCCAAATGCTGAGAGCCATCCACTGTCGACTGGCTTGCTAGGGTTTTAACCATACCTAGTATTTAGCCTTGAATTTATTGCTTGCTATAGCAGTGTGAGGGAATGAAAATACACAAATGACATAATACTGCTAGGAAGGAACCAAATTATTAAATTAACCTGGCTTAGAACATCTTTGAGACTTTAAAAATAAAAATTTTAAAAGGGCTGAGAGATTCTGACCCTAAAGAAAAGAGGGAGATCTGCAGACAACCACTTCTTCATGTTTGCTTGCTGTCAATCCAGTACCTTCCATCTCACTCCTCTGAATGTGTGGTATCCCTCACTTGGGACCTGCTCTCATTCTCCTCAGCCAGGCAGGCAGCAGATCTGCCCTCATCACTGTGATGGATTTGTTTAGTGCCAGCAAAATGATGCAATTCTACCTATTTATTTTTCTTCCTGGCACGCTGAGACCCAGTGTTTCTGGGGTATGCAATGGCTGCAGCACAGTGTCTCAGCAGTATCATCTCTGCCAATTGCTGCTGCAGTATTTGTCTGTGCGTATAAACCAAAGCTTCTCAGGGGCTTTTCTGATTTGTGTGGAGTGTGTCTGTACGTGTTCAAATTCTGGAATATGACATCCAGTTCATATGCTGTCCACATTTCAGGATCGCTTAACTGCTTCACAAAAGGGAAACAAAATTTGCTTTGTTTCCACATTCCCTTCACAGCTAAATTCAGCAGAAATATATGAGGGCAGGTGAGGAAAGACAGAGCACCAGCCACCTCAATTTAGAGGTACTGGCAAAAAAAGACCTGAATTTTATTAGGAAGTAGCATATGCTCCAACTTGCTTTCCATTGCACCTCCTTCTCTTAATCATCTCTCTCTTCTCTTCCCAGAGAGAGCCCCAGTGCTTTATCTCCTTATGCTTTTCCCTGAGACTTGTTCTGTCCGTACCTGGGCAGTGCACCTTGCACCGAAACCAGCATTAAGAAACAATGTCTTTATGCTGCCATCTGGGAAGCTTGGCACTTGGAAGTAAAGACAGTGGCATTAACCAGCAGTCATGTTTGGCCCTTGTGCAGCGTTGGATTTCAAATTGTTTATATAGAGGTGGGGAAATACAATGTCTGGTTTCCAGACCTGGAAAAAGGGAGGCACAGGAAATTAAGGTGCACAGTGAGTCATGACAGAGGGAGGATCCAAGTCCCCTGGCTTCTGTTTCTGTGCCATAATTACAGTGTCCTTTCCCAAGTTGGAGGCAATGTGGTGGGTTTTCAGAACATTTTGCTTCCAGTGTGACAAAGCTCTGATAATGCCATGCCCACCAAAATTTAGCTGAAGGAAAGGTACGCATCCCTGAGACTACATCCAGAAATAGGCATATAAAAGTAATTTGAGGGTGGTGTGAAAGGATACTTTGGTAGAGTGCCAGGCTATGGGAGGAGAAGTCATGTAGCCAAGACTGACAAATGTAATCAGGGTTCAGTGGCTCAGCTGTTATAAGACCAGATTTGGAGGACTTTTGCAGGTTGGTGAGCTCTAGAGAATTGAGCCTTTTATAATGAACTGGAGTAGCACAAAGCAGGCAAGCCATGGCTGAGGTGCTCTGGCATGGAATTAAATATTTATTTTTCATAATGGAACAGTTCATTTGAAAGCTTAAGCAGGAAATTCTGCTTTTTAAAGCTTAGCAAGAGCCACCTTGTTGCAGCTGAAAAACAGAATTTCATCCTGAAATTTTTCTAACGGCACCTCAGCCATTTGGTGGGGAGAGGTGTGGCTCTGACAGCAGCATTTTACCCTTGCCAGCAATGAACTCAAAGCCAACCACCGCAGCAAATGATAAGAAGGTAATGAAGGAGAATTCTCCTCGTTCCATTATGTTAGTAAAATCTTTCTGACAGCTCCACAAATATGTCAAAAGGAGACCATTTTAGATTCACATCTGCCTTCTGAAGAAATCTTTAGGAATTACACCATTGGAAGGAACAAGCAAGACAAATACTTAGAGAAGTGCATTATGATCAAAGGGAGTCAAGGTGGTTTCAAGAAGCAAACATCACACTTCGGTGGCTTGAAGTCCTTCAGGGTTATGTCTACCACAGAATTAAAAAAATAATAATAAATGCAGTAGATGGTCTCACATGAGCACTTTGATTTCTCAGGAAACGTTTGAGAAACTGCTCTGCATCACAGGTTGTTAACATAAAAGATATGAAGCTACAGACTAAGTGGAAAGTTGGCACAGTCTACTGGAAATTGGCTAAAGGGCAGGAAACAAAGGGTGGCAGTAAAAAGCTAAAAGGAGATTAATTGGTGAGTGCTGCAGGGAGCAGTGTTGGGACCCGCTTTTTATTATTTACATATAAATTACTTGGAGGGTGGTATTGAAAGATCTCGCCGTTTGCCAGCAAAGCTGTGCTGGATAACTCTGTGCATAAAAAGGGACGATACAATTAAGAAAGGGCTTTATTTTATTGAAGTAGCCGAGTTGATCAATAGTGCAGGCGAGTGAATGCAGGCTGTTGTTTGGCTCAAATTCCCCCAGGGCCCGCTGCTGAGGAGCACCTCAGGTGGCTGCAGGCTCGTGTGTCACTCTGTTGTGAATGGTTTTTGAGCCACAGGGACTCACGTTGGCTGCCTGTTAAAAACAAACCTGGCAAACAAGCCGCAGCGCCTTTGCAGAGCTGCTGTGGTCCTTTTCGGCAGCCAAACGCAGACGCGGGTTTTGGCCGGTGGGTAGATCCATTTGAAATGTAAATATAAAACCAGCCCACCTGTTTGTTCGTTGCTTGCCCAGAGGATTTTTCTCAGTGCTTTTGACTGCATGTAGGTGAGAAATAAGATAAATAAATATCTGGATTGAAGAAAGGTGGTATGTGACAAACTGCATAATGCACGTCCAGAAAGATGTCATGTGTGACTATGGGCTGTAGTGGTGTGCGTCTGCTGTTACCTACCAGCAGAGATCTGTCAGTACCAGTCATAAAATGTAGTGCAACCCAATGCTTATTGTCATAGATGTCTGTGCTACTGAGGTTCTGGTGGTCCTTATAGTTGGCTTTTTACATTTTCTGATTACTAAAGTCAAGTTCAGCTAGTTGACAGGTCAGCTGCTCTACATCAAATAAGACATCGGTGGATGGCAGAAGTATGGTGACCAGACTGGGCTCCTTTGAGGGCTGCCCTGATGCTCCAGAGGGATGTTAAAGAACAAGAAAGTTTGCGAGGGCAGCACAGAAAGGGCTGATAGGCTGGGTGGAGTGGCTGACAAGGCTCTCAGGACAGCACGGGAGGCAGAGGACAGAGCACAGGTAGCCCAAGATGGCAGAGGTCACGAGTTCTGTGAGGCAGTCGGGATTGACTTCAGGCTGCAGAAGCAATGAGTCCTGATGGGAAGAGTGAAGATTTGGGGTGGAGTTGCTAGGAAATTTGTCAGGGGTACAGCACCAGTTAAGGAAACCTCTGCACTGCCAGCCAGTGTCTGGCCAACCAGCTATCTGCGCTAGCTGGGCTACGCATTTACTGTTTTGCAACGTGTGTAGCTTTGCACAAACTTATGTCATAGACAGAACATCACTTAAACCTCACTGTTGTTTATTTTCCTGAAATACAGCTACAGGAAGGAGACAGTCATTGGGAAGGTTGTCTCTGGAATTAAAAAAAAAGAAAAAAAAAAAAAAGTAATAGTTTCCATTGGAGTCAATGAGCTGCTTTTGGTCATGTAACATTTACAGTGTCGTGGGCTTGCTTGCTGTTGCAGACACTTAGGTAACTCCCTGGATATCTCTTCATCTTTCTGAAACTCTGGCATATCCCACTCCCTTGCCTTTTCTGTACCGCATGTGTGGAGTACGCTGTGGGGTGTTGCACAACGTGAGGGTGTGTGGAGTGGATGTTTAGGGAGCCCTGCTGGTCTGAGCATCCATTACATGTGCCTTGGTGGTGCTGCCCAACCTGTGTATCTCTGGGAGCATTGCTGTCGTGCTGGAGCTCTGCCTGTCACTGTGCAGGAGACCCTCATTGACCCAAGTAAGAACTAGAACAAAGCTGCTATCAGAAAAGTGCAGGGTTAGGAGCTGGCTTGTTTCTCTGCCTGAGCAAGGTGGTCTGTAAGCATAACTTGAACCTATGATAGACTGGACAGCTCTAAATTAACTCATTTCTGTCAGCAATGTACTGAGGGTACCTACAGATGTATTTTAGAAATCTGAGAAAAGAAGGAAAAAAAGAGCTTAAGAAAAAATTAAGTACTATGTGGACATGGCTGCACTAATGTGTTGCTGCTGTGGTAACTGGAAGGCAGACAAAGCTGTATTTCAGTGAACATTGTTGCATGTCCAGCTGGTCCTTGTCTACAGAAATCTTACCTGAAGTTGCCTCAAGCTTGCCTCCTGTAACCTTGGCACTCTCCTTCCTTAGCCTAGGTACCAGCCTAGCGTCCCTTATTGCTCACCCCACTGCCCTTCTCTGCACCTCTTCTGACATCTAGTTCCTTTGTGGCATCCATTTCTGGAGGTGCTCAGTTCACAAAGCTTTTGCTTTAGGTAGTAACGATGCTGTTTCCAGATTACCCATAAAATCAGTGATTGCATTTTTTTTTTCTTTTCCTCCAAGACTAAACATGTTCTCAGCAAAATGATATGTTCTTGTTGTTGCTCTAGCATTGTGCTGCAACGAGGATTTGGACCTTTTGATCTGTGTATTGGCGGCAGGTAGCTTTGGCAAGTTTCTTATCTGCCCTGGTGCCGCTCCCCAGTCAGACAAGATTGTTCATTTCAAGGGGGTTCAAATCAGTGATGCATGGTCTTTGGTTTCCTGCCTTCTCTCCCACTAACGCTGCAAAAAAGGCTCTCGTGGTGTAATGTGGAATTTGCCTGGGTGGGAGAGCCATGGTAGATGCATTTTTCTTAGCGCTGACATTCAAAGCTTGGTTATTCCTGCGAGAGGTTTGCTGCTGAGTGCATCCCTGAGCATTAACCCCGATGCTCTCTCAAATATTTACCCGTACCCGAGAGATCTGACCAGAACATGTGTTGCTTATTGATGGCTGTGTTGGCCAACTTACCTTCCACACCCCAATGATTTCCAGGTTCAAAGCCTGGGCCACTAGAGGCTGAACTAAATTCTGGGGGATGGGGACTATGACAGCTACTGGTTTCTGTGCAGTGGGCTTGAGATGAGAGCTGTGTGGCATATAGGGGTCTTTTCTATAACAGTATTCTTACTCAGTCTGAATAAGGGGATGTGCTCTAATGAAGAGAGTATCTTGCCTTGACTTTAATCCTCTCCAAAGTCCTTATTCAGCTGCTACCTTAGATAATGAAGTGAAGGTTGCATTTTACAAATGACCTTCTTGTGGTTTTGAGTGAGAGGCGAGCAGGTAAGGATTAGCAGTCAGGTCTAGGTGATTTTTTTCTTTTTTTCCTCCAGTACCGGTGGCAGTTCCATAAAATCATAATTACATTAAAAGGTTCAGGCATTTTATGTGCATTGCGTGCTCCGTGGCTCCTAAAGGGAGAATGCACCAGGAGGGAGAATGAAACAGCTCATATTTTCTAGTTATGCCAAGTGCTTGTCCCGACAAATTTCCTGACTGCCGCTCCTGTTAGTGGAGCCCGAGGCTGGAGCAGGGTGCATGACGAGGTGCACCATTTCCAAACTTCAGTACAGATGATTGTTTCCTCCTGTCTGCCTTGCCAAGGTTGTCACACTTCTTTCAAACTGTGGTTGTTACTGTGGTAATTAAAGTGCTCTGTGAGTGCTTCATAATGGCTCCCCCATCGCAGCCTGGGAACTGCGGGCGGTTTGTCAGCTGGAGGACAGCGTGTGCTGGAAGGAGAGTTACGCTGAACTAAAGGCTCATTTTAAAATAACACTTGCTGTGGCCATTGCTCGTATTCTGGCTCAGCTGACAGCCTCCTGGCACCCCTGTGTCTGCCTCTTCCACTCCTGGCTTTCCCAGCCTGGTCGAGGAGAGGACAGTGGAAGTAGTTTTAAAGGCAGGGTGTTAGGGAGGTGCCAGCAGCAGTGGGCAGCCTGACTGCGGCTGCAGACTGACAAGGTGAAGCCAGTGGGCTTGATAATAGTGCGGATGGGCCTGAGGGTTCACTTTAGTTGGTTTCTACCCCCTGAACTCCTTACAGATACACATAACTGAGCAGGTAAATAGTTTCTCTCCATTTTAACTACTCACGGTAATTCTTGAGTGCAGTAGCTGCCTCAGGTCCAGAAAAATTAATGCAATGCCGTCTGCCACACAGGCATTTCTGAACATGTGCAATTTATCTGGCAGAGTTAAATGGATCTGGACAAATAGTGAAAACAATTATTTGTGAATATTTTATTAGAAAATATCAAAAATTCATCAAATAAATTATTCAGCTTCCATATGACTAGTGCTGCCAATGATAGGGAGGAGCATCACACACTGAAAGAGGCTGCTTGGTGGGGGAGGCTTTGAGTGCTGCTGGCAGTGGGTGGCACAGTGCTCTGCAGCCTTGCTCAGGAATGCTGGTGTCCATCCCAGCTGGGGTCAGCACTTGAGCCATGCTGGGGCAGAATGGGTTGCTGGCTCAAGGGCTAAATTGGAGACAGACCCCAGCAGTGCTGCAGGAGAGGTATATCAGTGCCCTGGCCAAACCTGCTAATGTGCAGTCAAACTCAGCAGTATTTCACAAACAAGACTTACAGTCTCCTCCTTCACAGATTTCTCCTGGTTTTTTTTGTTTTAGGTGAGAGTCTATGACCTCCTGCAGTACGAGCATGGGCCGGATGATGTTCTGATCCTAGCTACTGATGGACTCTGGGATGTGCTGTTAAATGAAGAAGTGGCAGAAGCTGTCACTAACTTTCTACCAAACTGTGACCCTGATGATCCCCACAGGTTTGTGCTCATCCCTGATTTTCTATCTCCTCTGCAGAAGAGTGCTTTCTGGTAGCGTATTTTTGTAGAAAGTATGATATAAGTAACATTCAGTAAATACACAACACTTAGAAGAAGACATTTTTATAAGCTAGATGGAGCCTCTCCAGCAAATGTAGAGGTTTGGGGGTGGTGTCGGGTCTGTTATAACTCAGAATTGCCTACCTTCAAAGGAAAAGTTGTGGGATCACAGCATCTTGGCGTGGGATCCATTTTGTTTGCTATACGAGGTCCTGTGGAAACTGTAGGAGGCTGAGATCTTAGCCACAGGTCTCTGTCTCCAGTAATCACAGGTTTTCACTTAACTCTCCTCTGGATAGTCCCTTAACACCAAAGATAGTTTCTCACTAGGACATCGTAAACATATATCTCCCTCTCTCTCACTGTATGTATGTATAAATACTGCCCAGCGTGGTTCCTGCTCATTCTTGGTCATGTTGTGGCCTTTAAACCCACCTTCAGTAGGGGATGGATGCTCAGTGCTACCAGCTGCAGGACAGATGTGGTGGCAAAACAGGTGGAAGCAGGTGGAAAGTCTGACTATTTTGTTTAGTAGGATTCTGTTTCATTTCACGATTTTAACCTACCTCATCCTCTTCCATTTTCCTGTATTTATTACCTCTTACTTGATCAGTTTCTCTCTTTAAACTATGACATCAAGCAAACAAACAAGTTCCTAAACCACTAGCTAGAGCACTGTCCGCTGTGAGTCCATCAGTCTGTCTGCTGCTGACTTCAGTGTCACCGTGAATTAAAACATTACACTAGAGATCAGAATTCTCTTGCTTGTAAAAAGGAGGATTGTGAAAGTGGGAAGAGCTTTATCCTTCCTTAGGGACTGTTCAGGAAGGGAAGTGTTTGTTGCTCCTGAATTCAGGCCTGGCCATCACTGTCTTCTGCCCTCACCCTGAGAGTGGGAAAAAGCTTTTTATGCATCCCCAGTTGGTCTGCAGAAAGCAGAGCTTCAGAAATAAGCTCTGGGGTATCTCAACAGCCAAGTGAAAATATGCAGGATGGTGCGAGAGCTCAAGTTACAGTTGTTTAGATGTGGCAGCTCTCGAGGACGTGGGGAAACCCACCACAAAATCCTCGGTGTTTCTCATGTTTCCAAGTGGTCATTTTCATGGAGTCAGCCATCAGCAGACAAGGAAGTTAACTGGGACACCCTGACAGCCACTTGACTGGTAGTGTGAGAGCAGCTCCAAAGTAACTTGCAACCAGTATTTTCTTGCCCCGACACTTACAAACATGGAATGCAAAACAATGTTCTGCTGCAAGCACTCAGTCTTCAGGTGAATGGATGATTAACGTGAAGCTGCAACTGCAATATTTTGACCTTCCCTGCCTCCTTGTGCTGAAGAGGAGATGTGATATGAATGACAGCCAAGGCTGTCTCTACTTCAGCAAGACATGGAAGTGTCTCTGCCCTCTCTCTGGGACATCAGACAGGATTGGCAAGGGGTACTTCCAGGGCATCGAGCACTGTGCTGTGCAGATATGCCGTTAATTTAAGGTAGGAGGAGATGGTCCACCCAGTCTACTTTTGGTTATTCCACAGCACCGTTCAGAGGTGCTTGGGAGCTTTTGCTCTCATTTCTGCCCCCACCCGCCCCAAGTCTCCTCTTGTAAGGGCACCTGGTAAAATGTAATACCTCTGCCCTTCTCTGTCTCCATTCTCAACTAATAATTGGGAAAGGTTGGCTCTTCTTACTGCCCTCGCTGTCCTGTCTGTTGTGAATATGGGCTGGGTGTATTGTGTCTTTTTCCTTTTGGTCTTTCCCAAGCTGGTGGTGGCCACTACGTTTGCTGCAGTAGGAACAGGAATTCTTTGTTTAATCTTTTTGACTTGTTAGGTGAGTAGTTTTTCATCCATTATAAAACACTCATAGAAATTGGAGACATTAAAGAGAAAAAAAAGGAGATTTGCTTTGTTTCATTTAGATTTGTTTGTGCTGGTTTAGCCCAAGTAATTGTGAGGGATCAGTCCCTGTTCGTGCCAGTGGGAGTACAACACACTCCAGAACTGAGCCTGCTGTAGTATGAGTTAGAACAAACACATTTATTAGTGTTTGACCTACTGGTCTATGAATGGACATCTGAATTGAAAATTAATTTGTTCTTTTAAGTAACTTTGTGCCAGGTCATTTAGAGGCTTACGAATAGTGGTGGCAAGACATTACTCATGCCAGCTTGCAAAAGGTAATTAGAGCAGTCCCTCATATAGTTTACGATGATATTTATGAAAATTACCTTTGTGGAATTGCTCTTGCTGCCTGGTTGTAAAGAATGTGTAAAGGATCTAAAGTAGCGTGTGAGAGGTTTTCCGTAATTACTTCACAGTGGTCCAAATGAGGTATAAGTCATGAATTTACAGTAGCATAGCAGCTCAGGCTGTGGAGCTGCGTTCATTCACTAGCGAATGACGGGAAAATCTTGTTTGCAGTATTATCAGTGTTATGTTTAAAGGAAATGTTATCCCAGAAAATGTCTGGTTCTGTGATGGGTGTAGTGACATAGTCTGTGGTGAGGTGATCAGCTGGAAATGTAAAATCTCTAGGGATGTAGAAAACTTGTCAGACTGTAAGAGACTTGCCCCCTGGGTTTGATAATGCTGTGATCTTTTGGAGAACCTACCTGTGGAGCAGACCCTGGATCTGCCTGACCCAGTAGCCTACTTATTCCCTGACAGCAGCATATTTAAAGAAAGAAAAAAAAAAAAAGCTGGAGAGGAAGATTTTAGAGCTGCAGAGTACTTATCTGTTATGTAATTAGCTCTTTGTGGGAGCAATATTCCTCCCATTTGAAACAGAAGTCATTGTAAAGTCTGATGGGTAAGAGCTTGCAGACCTCAGCAGTGCTCTTGGGACTCTCTCCTGCTGATATTTACTGTCAGAACTGTGAGTGTTTGTTACCCACCAGAAAACATCTTTGCATCCTGTCAAACATCGCATTGCCTGGGCATCTCCAAGTGCAGGGAGAGCAAAGTCCTCGTGTCTGTCTTCACCCAGCCGTGCAGACGCTGCCTCAGGGGATTTGGGCAGCCAGTGATGGGCACAGATTTGATGAGAGAACAGTTCCTCTGTGAGGACTGTGATGGAGTGAAGAAGCTGGGGTGGAGCTGAATTTCTTAGCCGGCTCATTTCTTATGGGTATTGTGGCAGATGAGCATGAAGGGGACCCGAGTGAAGAACAGGTGGTAGTGACACACTGCTGCTTTCCATTCGTCATCTCTCTGAAGAGATATGAAGATAGGCCACTTTCTTCAGCTGCACTTATGCAGGTTTACTCCCTGACCTTGGGAATCCTTTACTTCTTGTCCTTCCTCCTGTCCTTTCTCATTCCCTCTCACTCTCTCTCTTTCACACTAGCTAGAGATTTAAGAGGATGCTTGGGAGTTGCTCCACCTCTGCTGGGTGTGAGAAGATAAGAAGCTGCTCAGACAGCAGTGCCTTTCCCCCACTGTCACCATTTCTTCTGCAGTACTTTCACTGATCAATACTGAAAGCTTCAGCAGAAGAAAAAAACCCCATATATATTTATTCTTAAAACACAAAAGTTGTATTCCAGCGAGGCTGTTCGTTAGGAGGAAGTGGATACTTTAAAACTACTTCAGCAGTTCTCTAATGCTGTCTCGACAGCTGAATTCCAACTTCACAGCGCTGAAGAATAAAACACTCGGTAATGGACTGGTGCTGCTATTCATCTCCAGGTACAAGAGACTCACCCTATCTCCTCTGGTGCCAAGTTGAACAGCATCGCTTCAATTCAGCTCTACACAAGGAGAGGAATATGTTACCTCAGTGCTGCCTTCACCTGTTCCTTTGCTTTGATGTGCTGGTTTTCTCGTGTATTTCACAGTCTGTCTACCAGGGAATTTCTGGTTTATTAGAATTTCTTTTTTTTATCTTGCCCTCTCCAAACATTAAGCAGCAAAATCTTTACACAGTCAAGAGCAATACTCATTCCTTTGTACTCTTTAGATGTGGGGAGCACATGTTAATTAGAAAAAGGAGGGAGGCTAAGTTTTCTTGCAGAATGATGGATGTTTTCTTCTCTTAAATTCTGACAATAGCTGAGAAATCCTTGGAAAAGATGTTCTAGCCAAAATTCACTTAGCATCAGACATGCTGTGAATAAATATCCCAGTTTCTCGCTTGCCACGTGGAGTCCTTTTGTTCCTTAGCCCTGCATATGATTTGGGCATTTGGGAACTGGGGAATGCAAGTATGTATGTTTGGGTTTTTTCCCCTTAGAAAATACAATTTCATGTTGCATTAAGACAGTACAGGCAACGCTTCTTTTTACATTCTGCCATTATAGCTCGAGGTTGTTGGTACAGACTTATCTCGGAACATGCAGGCGGTGTGCACGTGTGTGCGCGAGCATGTGTGTTAGAGTTTATGCCTTGAGCCCTTCTCTTACTGCTAAAAGTAAATCTTTTGTCAAAACTGGCGAGGGCTGTAAATTTTATTAGGAGCAGGGAGTACATTGCTTCTGTACAATATTACTTGGATTTAACATCAGACCTTTTGAATAGTCAAATGTTGGTTCATTTGCACTGAAGAAATCTTTCCAGTAGAGCAAATAAATCTATTCCTGGTTCAAAGGAATCATTTGAATTTAAGGCACCAAAACTGTAGAAACAGAACATAATTGGGTTTTTTTCCTTATTTTATTCCCAGAGAGTGAATAAAGTCTCTACTGGTAGAAATTACCATTTAATAATACATTCTCTGGTAAAAATTCCTGGGGTTAGAACAGTCCTGGATACTCAATAAACTTCCCCTGCCCCGCTTCTGATCAGTGGAGATGCTGTTCTTCCCTATTCCTCAGATGGGATCTGGGCAGATCATTTCTGGCCAAGGATCCTCCCTAGAAAAGGGGTCTTGAAATGCAAACCCTTCTTGTCCTTCCTGGTTTTGGGAAACTACAGAGGTGTGCATTGCTACTGGTGGCCTGTGTGTTTGGCCTCATAGAGCCCTGCATCACCTTGCAGGTTGACACTTATGCTTTAAATAAAACACAGGCAGGCACAATATTGAGCTGCTTCTTTTTTTTTTTTTTTTTTTTTTTTTTTTCTTGTCAGTCTTTTAACTGTTCCATTAATTTTTAACTATCAAATCATAGAAAAGCTTGCCTCCACCCGACCAAATTCAAAACATCTCAGCCAGGTGTTGGATTGATGAAGAAAAACATGTGACAGTAGCTGTTAACTCCTAATGAGATTTCTTTCAGAGGAAACTTCTGAGTACACAGGTGTGTTGATCCAGTAACAACAGGTAAAACGATAGGGGAGAGCATGTCAGAGCACGTGATAGAGCCCTGTCTCTGCACCACCTTTTGGACTCTGA
>NW_010298390.1:54857-87335 GCF_000700745.2 Antrostomus carolinensis
CAGAAAATAACTCGCATAAATCAAATGCCATTCAGCCCAGCACGGGCTGGGTGTTTTGAAGCAACATGAAACCTGGTTTTTCACTAAATTAAGCATTTAACAACTCATGTTCACACAGTTTTCATTGAACTTATAAATGTGAAAGGACTGTGGGACTTTGTTAATCTGGTTGTATTAACGGTAAGTTTTCTTTTCCAGTTTCAGAATTAAAGAAATTTAAAAGTCATTCTTACAGACAAGTTAGTCTACTTAGTTTAAAGTGTAATTTGGTTTTTATTTTTAGTGCTCTATTACTTTCAAATCATTTTCTTTGTTATGATTTGTCTCTGAAATAATTGACCCGTATTTACCTTCAGATGTTTCAGGCCACAAGGATGTAGTTTTCAACAACAGGCAGTGTTATTTTGGGTCCTCAGTTTTTTCAGACTACTCCTAAAAAGCAGATTTGTTAAGGCAAGTGTTTTAATATTTTTCTGAAAACGTGTGAAGCCAGGCACCCAAGATGATGGGTGACTTTTGATCGATCCGTGCCTGTCAGATACCTTCAGATTCTCAGACAGGAGCCATCACTGAACTGGAAGGGGTTGCTTTGTGGGTGTGCCATGGTTTGCATTTCTCCTGCCTGCTTCTAAAACACTGGGAAGCTTGTCATGGTAGCTCACAACAGTAAATCTGGCAGGCTGTGAAAACCCACTTTCCTCACAAAGACAAGCACTCCCTGCCTCTATTCTGCCTTTTCCACAGGTACACGCTGGCGGCGCAGGACCTGGTGATGCGAGCCAGGGGAGTCCTGAAGGATCGGGGCTGGCGAATATCCAACGACAGGCTGGGCTCTGGAGACGACATCTCTGTCTACGTCATCCCTTTAATACATGGGAACAGACAGTCGTGAAAGTAGCATCAAGAGTGGTTATAGGATGAGGATCTTTTTGAGAAGGGCCTGTAAGAGACAATATGTTTTTTGTGATCTGACCAGGACACTTCCAATTGATGTAATGTACTCAGAACTAATGCTGGAGGGGTATTTTTCTGCCCGAAAGGTAGGGCTCTGCACATATACTGTATATGATTAAAGATAACCCTTAAGATTATAATTTCCCTATAGAAATGGTTTTGGTGCTTAACAGGAATGGGATTTAAATGCTGCTAGCATATTATGGATTCTGTCATCCCTCCAGGGAGGGAAATAGTTTTTTTCTCACTTTACCATGTAGCTTGGAAGAGCCATTTCAGTTGTGAAAGTAGAAGTAGGTATCAGAAGCCAAAGAGGCTACTGAAATCTACCGCTAAATATTCAGAAGGTGACTTGGGTCACATCTCATTTAAAAATATCTATATATCCATATATGAGACTCAAGAGTTTTCTTCTGTCAAAAAGTTGCATTCATGACTTACCTATGGACAACTTCAAACTTGTGTAATCCTTTGAACCCCCATTTTCCTCTCCTATCTCTTCTTCAGTAGACTATACGCCTGTATTTTAGTGGGAAAACTGAAATTGTTTTCAGTGTGACTATGCCTGTTTACTGCAGCTAAAACAGCCACCTCCAAAATTGTCCAGGAGAAATGGGTCACAGTCCTGTGTGGCAAGATCTATTCTGGTGTGAGGAGTTACTTGTCAAGATTCCCTGTTGTGTGTATACCATGATTATACAGAGCGCGCCAACTCAGCTTTATGTGATGTTTACCTGGAGGCCATGGTTTCTTTGAGATCAGAGATTTTCATTCATTGAGTGGTTCTGCCTGCTTTATCCTGTTGAAAGGATCCCTGATCACACGGCTTGTGCATCAGTTGGGATTCAGTAAATTTATTTGGGCTCCTGAGTGTATTTTTAGTTGGATTCCTACTTGAAGTGGTGATATTGTTCATGTTATCAATTCGGATACCCAGATAGTGAACTATTTAAAAGTCGTTTCCCTTTGTCCTGCCTCGCTTATCACTCAGTATCCATTTGCCTGTTTGACTTGGTGATCAGAAAGTGACAGCTTATAACTTTCTGTCCTTTTGGTATTGAGGACTGTAGTCCTGGATCAGCAGATCCCTGTGACAGATACAAGCCTTTGATTAGCTTCAGCAGCCTGTTTCTTAGCAGTGATAAATCAATTTAAATAAAGAAAATCTGAATAAAACATTATCAGAGTGAAACCAATAGTCCAAGAGGGAAACAAGTGAGTAAATCTGCAGCTTAACCTGGCTGCCTGTTGTTCAAGCAGGCAGCTCTCTTGCTTCATTGGCAGGAGTTGAAGAAAAAACAAAATCAGGAAAGAGGCTGTAGTGTACAGGCAGGTATATTGGCTGGGGAGCCAAGTTCAACCTGATTTGGCCCCAGACCACATTCTTTTGGAGCTGCTGATCTGGCTTGTGCTTCTTGGATAGCCGAAAGATAGAGGGCTGATACCGGTAGGGCACTGAGTAGACAGCTCACAAGTTTTGTGTCCTTCCCAAAGGAGGAGGAGGATGCTGTGCCCTTTGCAGACTGTCTCTTGAGCAGGCGTGGCTGTTTGTTGAGTTTGCCAGTTTTGTGGTTTATAATGTGCTATGTAAACACTGCGCAGCGCGTGTGCAGTAGAGCTGCCCAGATGCTTTATTGCATCTGCAAGTACATGTGCAACAGTCTCGGTGGATTTAAACTACCCTTGCTCTAAATCTCTAGACCCAGTAGGAGTTTCTGGTCAGGAGGAGGCAATGCAGAGTGTGTAATGGCTCAAACGTGCAGCAGTCTGCATGATTTTAGCCTGAAAACTGTTCTGTGCGTTCCCCAGTGCCTGCATGTGATAAAGCTGTGAAGAACACGGATGTTTTATATTCTAGAGCTTCAGCATAAATCAGTGGCATACCTGATTCTGTGTTGTCCTGCTTTATCTGTTTGGGGTTTTTTTTTCCCCCTTTACCTCTTTTTCTTTGTGCAGCTGGGTGAAGAGAGAGATTTGGAGTCTGGAATATTTTTCACATGGCCCCTCCTATGTTTAAAAGTTTAAGCAAGGGATCTTCTCTTGCACTTTTTTTTTTGGCCTAATAAACTTGTAAACATGCTTTTCATGCTCTGTGTAACTCCTGTTGTCTCTTTGCAAATGCAGTTGTGTAGTCCTCTAGCAGTTCAGATCCTCTTTCACAAAGAGACTAATGCTGCCAATTCCGGCAGAGTCATCTGAACAGCAAAGAAGCTGGTGCTTGCTGGTACCAACCACAAGGCTGAGTCAAGTATTTCAGTGCCCGTGCATTGTTAGTCTTATTGGTAACATGGTGTCAGCACGCTCACTAGTCATTATAAAACCACTGAGTACAATGTGGTGGAAATAAATTTCCAGTGTAGCATTTGCCAAAATTTAAAAGTGAAACTTCAAGGCAATGGAAAATGCACCTTCTCATTCAGGGGTGTTTTTAAAGGTACCCCTGGAGAGGTGGGTTAGCAGAGTGCATGACTTGGTCAGAGCAGACTGGCTGGTGACAGAATTCTCAGAGCAAAATTTTGTGGGCACTGGTACAGCTTTGTGAATCAGCCTCCACTATGTTGTTCATCTGAGGAACTGCTGTCAGTCAGCCTGCTTTTCTGCAGTGACTGGGCCCAGGTCAAGGTATGTTAGCTGTCAGCCCCTCTTCTGGAAAGGGCAGAAGTATAGTATCAAAAATTGATATCAATTAGCATCAATTAATAAATTCTGAGAACTTTAAAGAAAAATAAAAAAGTTTCCTTCTCAGATGTAGGTGACTGAAACTGTGCTGCGATGCTTTTCGTTGTGCTTTTTTACAAAGTGTCTGTTGTACATTTACATGCCTGCTGCCCTGCCCTGGAGCGTCCTGGGTACATCTCTGATACGCTGCATTAGCACTTGGGCTTTCACTTCTGTCTGCTTTCAGTAGGAGCTTCTGTGCTTGCACTGTGGTCTGTGCGCTGCTTCAAGGCATGGTATAAATACATATACACACCAAAGCATCGTAGAAATAGGAGGCCGGTCTCACTTCTTGGGGAGGTGTTGTGTGAGAAGCAAGGATAATTAAAAGCATTTCCAGTTCCCTCTGCAGGTTGAGTTATTTCAGGAGTCGCAGCACTAGAAGCCACTGATGGCAGGGAGGATCCATGGTGCACGGTACCATTTTTCAAATAGGCACAGGATGGATGTTGCCATGTGCAGACTTGCAGCTGCTCCAGGGCTCCATGAAGCTCCTGCGTTAGGAGCAGACAGCTCGCTTCTCAAACTGGAGTCAGTTAGGCCCTAACTCCAGATCTTAGATCCTTGGCACATCATCAGCAGCACTATGTTTTTTGCCAGTGAAGTTCCTTTAGTATCCAAAGCTGCTTAAACCTTAGCAGCAAGGAACCTCAGTCCAGAGTTACATCTGTATTCATACTGCTCTCGCACGGTGCTGTGTCCTTGCCTCGTAGGCACTGCTTAGAAAGTCAGGCAAGTTCTTGTCCTTCCTTGGACAGCAGCAAGGAAAGGAGGTAGTGTGCCATACAGTTCAGGTCCACCAACAGTGCAGTGTAACACTGTCTTCTGGTGCCTATTCCAGTCCAGCTTCTAGAAACTCAAAACCAAGAAGCTTCTACGGTTCTCCTGTGAATACTGTTGCACATGTAGTACAGTCATTTTCAGACATTTTTCTCTTGCACTACAGCCTAAAATCTTCTTTGTTTAATTTGATGAAGAAGATAGTTTTGTTTACACCTTAAGTGAGGCACACAACCATCTTTTGGTACATTAAGGCAATGATGCTTCCGTCATAAACACAAAAGGTTGTTGTCTGAGAGAGCTGATGTTCAGTGGCCTCACACTGGAGAGAGAGAGAGAGAGGGAGAGACTTTTTTTGTCAGTGCTACAGAACAACAGGGCTCACAAGCTAAGGGAGAAGTGGCCAGTCTGCTGTTCGCACTGGATTTCCATGTTAAAGATACTTCCATTTTAAAATATGACAAAAGAGGTCTGAGAGATACAGTCGACTTTGTGCCTCCAGGATATTTTTGAAGAACTGCACTTGATGTTTGGGCAGATTTTGTCTTTGAACTTTTGCTAGTTTTTAAAGAACACTACACACTCCAAGCAAATCTGCTGTGTTTCTTCCTGCCTTGGCATTTTGCTTTTATTTTACATTTTAGGTACAAATACTTTCAACATTTTTGTATAAAACATGAATTGCAAACTGTGTGGAGTTGTTGTTCCTCCCTGACATTTTTGATCTGTAAATAGTTTTCCTCCATGTGTCTTAGATGAAGATCTAGTGATGTGGCTACCATAGAGAGAGTGACCAAACAATGCTGTTACTGTGCTGCTGTATTTCTACCTGTGATGTACTTGAAGGAGGATGCCCTTGTCCACCTCCACTTTCATTCTTTTTCCTCTCTTTCTCTTTTTTTTTTTTTTTAACCATTACTGCTGGTGTTCTTTCATAGGTGTCTTATTTTGGTTTGGGATTTTTTTATTTTTATTTTTTAATAATAGCTGCCACCTTTTTCTTTCCTTCATTGGACAAGTCATCTTGTTTTGAGTTCTGTACAACTGTCTGGGTTTTATATCTCCTGAAGAATGGAGGAGCTGCTGAAGGAAGATGTTTTGGACCAATGTACTTCTGCTTTGTGACTGTGAAACGTTAATCTTTTTGTAACCTAAGAACAAAAAATGTTTAGTAAAGGGATATATTTTATGTTTTTTTGAAACTTTTCAGTGCAATGAACAAAAGAGGAGGATGCTGAAGAAGTGTATGCGCAAAGTTTTAAAATAAAATTTTAAATTATATATTATATATATCCTTCTGTATCTATAACCATTATTATTCTTTGTCCTGAAGAGTACCTAAGTCTCTTTTTGTGTATTATTAACTGTGCAGTACGGACAAGTAGCATACTCTGCTTTACGAGGGGATGGATGATTCACTGGCAAAAGGTCTCACTCTTGATTTAATGAAGTAAATCCCTATGAGGTGCATTAGCATATGGGTTGATGTGGAAGAGTTCAGCTGTAGGATAACTGTGTGAGCTGTGTGCTGCCATCAGATGATGATTCATTGCTCAGACTGCCAGTTGCCATGTTCTGACTCAATGAAGAGCTTTACTAAGTGATCAGCTATCAACTCTTTGTGGTGTGAGAAATTGGGTGTAATTTTTGAAATGACAATGCAGTTGGAATAAGTTTTCCCTCCTCCCCAGTTTCATAGGAATCATAGCCTCAAATTCCACTCTAAGTTTAGAGTAAAACCAAGGGTGAATTCACAGATTCCACCGAAGCAAGTTGTCATGGTTATTCAGTAACCAAAGATGTATTTGATGGTACCAAAGATGCAGGAACTAACGCCGCCTCTTTACATTGTACCAGCACAGAGCCACGGGCAATATCCATCCAGGTTGCCAGCAAGAGCATGAGAGCTGGGTGTGTATCTACCGTTTGTGTCTTTGAAATACAGCATTATGGTATAAGTGGTTCTCCCGATTCCTCTTTCACCTCACACTTAACAGAAGAGCAGTGAAAATGTTTGTTCTAGTGTTACCCCGGTTTTTAAAATGCTGCATGTACCCGTTGCGCTCACTCAGCATAACTGAGCGTACAAAGAGAAGCAATTTGTTACTTTGCTCTGGTTCTTCTCACTCTCCTGTGAAGTCCTACAGTTTATTACTGCAGTCCCACCACTGAGTCAAGTTAAAAATTGCTGTGCAGATAAGCTTTGGCACAGCTTTGCCTGGCTTACTGGTATCAGCTGAATAAATAAGTGTTGGTAGCATGCAGTGACAGGAGCTGTGGCACTTCAAGTGAACCTAAAGGAGCTTGTTCCACATCATCCTATTGCTTCTGCATCTCTTATGCACTAAATTCTGTCAGCTTGTAGGTCAAGTAAGGCTTGTTGTTTTCATTTTTTAGGTAATAGATACAACTCTTCAAATTTGGACATCAGTTTCTATAATTCTTGTAGGCAATAAATCAGTGCTAAGCCAAATAATACATTCATGGTGTTCTTCTGGATGTAGTCAGTTGACTAAAGCAACGTAAGGGAACAATCCCAGTGATTTATTTTATTTTCTACAGTTACTATACAACCAAGGCCTGAAGTTTAATCTTCTTAATGTATCCTCGTAGTGCAGCGTACCTTCACAAAAAGTTTACTTCTTTATGCTGCAGCTTTTATTGATTCCAGAGTTTCTCTTGTGCTTTCCAGGAAGGCTTATATAAACCAAAGTTATTGCACATCCTGTTCTTGTTAGAAGGAAGGGCGAAGGCTTTTTAAAAAAATCCTCCACTTCGCAAAACAAAGGATGCTGTAACATTTAGGGACATAAAAGGATTTCAGGAGAAATTGTGCTTTGTTGACAAGGTTAATAAGAAGGAGTATGATCAAGGTACACCGAATGTGTCTACAGGTAGATAGAACAGATGATTGGGAGACTCTTTTTTTTTTTTAATAATTTAAGAACAATTAATCATAAATTTGAAACTGCAGAAATAGTCTGCAGTGCTCTGCCACAAAATATGAAGTGGAGAGGGAGGAAGCTGCAGTAGAAAAAATAATTAGCTCTTTACTGCAGCTAATTTAAGACTGATTATTTAGATGCATAGACAGATGAGACCTCTGAACCTTCATGAATTTTAGGCCACCTAAGATTAGAAATACAACCTTTTTCTTTGTGTATTAGTGCATAATTTCTCAGGCTCTGAAGATTAAAAATGTTGCTGATCTTTACCCCGAGCATTTATTCCCTTAAACAGTAGAAGGCAATCCCTTAGGGTGTTCTTCTGTAAAGACAGCGCTACAAGCAGCTGTAATGGTTTGGCACTGTCCCTGAGCTTCAAAATCATCCCTGGATTTACCAAACTGTTGTTTGGGTCTCGTTTTGTTTGTTTGTTTGTTTGTTTTCTTCTGTGGTAAATCAAGGCCTTTCCCAACAGGCTGTACACCAAGAGAGCATCTTTCTGGTTCATTTATGCTCTGGGTGGTATTTTTCCTTCCTCTTGTTACCATGCTCCTCTTTGAATTAAAATATTCTGGACTAGTTAACTGCTGTTTCAGATGTGCCACTGCATCCTTGGGCCATCCACCTCCCCACTGCTGGTTGCCTGGTTTCCTGTGGGTGCTGATACAGACAGCACCACCAGCAATGCTGGAATCACCGGTAGCCAAAGGGAAGCCCTGTAGAAAGGGAACTGATTTCGTCATTAACCTAACGTTGCTTGTTACCTCAAAACAAAAAGTTACGTGTATGCTGTATCTGAATTCTCCTGTTTGAAAGGGGAAATTGATAGTTTAAAGTTTATTTTACAGGATTCTACTTTTTGATTCTACTTTTGTTGTTTCCCCAGTTCTTTGGCCCAGTTATTCTCCAGGGAAACTACTTCTCCTCAGCAAATGAGTGGGCTGGAAGATCCAAGGGTTATCACACAAGCTGGGATGCAGCATTTAGCTTCTCATGTGATAGTCGTTGCTTATTTCTGTGATTATTGCTACAACTTTTGGAGGGGGCTAAGCAAACAAAGCTGAAATGCTGCTATTTTTGCTTTAGGAAGGTGAGACTTAAAAATATGGAATTTCTGTGAGATATCCCTGAGTAAGATTACAAGAAAATACATTGTTTTCCCATGAGAGTAACTGCTGAAGACAAATGACCAGACAGTCACCTCATCAAGTAGCACTAATTGTTCTTAAATAAAGCCCCTTTTTCTGCCCCATATCATATTCGTTAAAGCTCAGGGATGTAAATGCAGCTGATACACCTGCAGTCATTTCAGTCACTTCAAAAATGTAAACTGAATCTGCCCATCCAGATGTCCGAAATGTGAGTTAGTTAAATTGTTAATCCTGCAGCCCTTCGCAGCTGGAGCGCTTCAGCGGGTGTGGGCTGAGGCAGCTGTTCCGCGGTACAGTGCAGTATCACAGCACGTACTGGGATGGGGAAAGGGAGACAAGAAGAAGCCAAATCCAGTTGCAGTTCTCCAGGATCTAGAAGCAGACAAACCGATTACTCAAATAGGGTATTGCCAAAGAACATACAAAGACTGGGGGATTGCTACATCCTCAAGCAGTTTAGACCTTGATGCTGAAAGAGCCTCTCGTCCCCATGTTGTGCCTGTTTACTTTTACTCCTGGGTTAGCACTGCAGCTAATTGCACCAAATGTCTTATTTCTTATCGTCCTCCAGCTTTCCCTAGAGCTTTGTCAGCCAAATGTCAACTGCATCTCATCTAGCTGAGATCAAGGTACTCCACGAACAAGCTCCTAATACAAACTTCTAATAATGTATTTTCTGAGGATTGAGTTCGCTTTGCTCCCAGTTAAAAAAATAAGTTTACTTTGCTGGTCTTTGCACCCCCTCTTAGTGCTTGTTTTTCACCAACACTCATGCAATTGAATTTTACAGCTGGGAATTTATATTATGTTAGAAAAGCTGGAACATCATTCTTACCCCTTCTCTGCTTGAGCACTAGCACAGAGCAGCTTAAATGAGCCAGACAAGAATCAAAACACACCCTTCAAACTAAGTCTTATGTCCAGACATGCAAGTATTTTATGAATGGGAAAAATATTAAACACAATGCTCAGACAGTAAATCTTGCTGTGGTTACATTTTTCTAAGAATGGTGTTTTAGGGAAGGTCTGTTCAGTGCCAAAAAAAAAAAAAAAGGGAAGGAAAGGGGGGAAAAAAAAAATATTTATGGTTATGTAAAATTTCCCAGTATTGCTTCTCTGCTGCCACTCCTGCAAGAGTTCCCTGGTGCTGGCTTCACTGGGAAAGCAGGTAGCGTGGGGCTCAGGTACTCTGTCATTTAGGAAATGGGGAAGACAACACCCAGCTAACCTGGAGTCCTGACGTTAGCTATATGGCATAGACTGAGTTCTAGTAAAAAAGCTCTTACAGAATAGTGAAATTGAATTTTTTTTTTTTTTTTGTATGTATATAGGAAAAAATTGGCAAAGATCTTTGAGCACCAACTAAGATGTTGGAAGCTGGGATCTGTTGTGCCTGTTCCAGGAGCTGCAAGCAAGCAGTGGTCTCTAAATACACCTATTTATTTCAGCTGTCAGTTATCCAGAGTACACCTAAGTATACCTTTGTGCTTTTGTTAACAAACCCTCCACCTTTTCAGAGGATTAGTGGAGAAGAAATAGCAAGACACCCCTTTCTCCAGGTGCTTCAGCCTCAACAGAAACAAAAGTTAGCTTTCAAAATTGAACTGGGAATAACTCAATTTTGTTCATTCTTTGGAGGATGCAGCAGCTCCCTCTGTATTGAAAAGCTTCCTGTATTTGCCAGTCCTGGGAATGCACCAGCCTGTGGCCATCAGATGGCTTGGTCCCAGGAAGCCGCCTGCCTGTGGCCAGCAGCAGGCATCTGAGCCTCCTGGTGATTAGTGGAGACAACAATAATTGGGGACCTGCAAGGTTAAGCAATCAATAGACTTGTCTCCTCCTCTGCCCTGGAAGCGGGCAAAGAGAAAGAAAAGCGCAGCTTTGGTAGCGGTCACAGACCTGCACTGCTGCTGCCCTGAAGGTCATGGTCTGCCTCATCAGTGGAGCTCGGCACTGAGTCTTGAGGCTTTCGTGTCTCCTTGCGCTGGGCTATAGTTGGCACTCAGCAATGTCTGTTGTTGTCTCACAACAGCTGAGGTGTGTTGTGTTGCTTTTCACCAATTCTGTGTTGCACCTGAAAACCAATGTGCTGAAGTTTCTGGAGAAATAGTTATTATTTTTATTTTTTAAATGCACCTAGGGCCATAACACGATGATTGCATGCCAGCCTCCCCCAGCAACTGCTCATACTCTCCCTTGCCCTCCCCCCACCACGTAACACACTATGTGCAAAGAGACACTTGCTCCCAGGAAGGTGATTCATTTCTAAGAGGCATCTTTGTATGAAAAAAAAATTATTTGAGGGTGTTGCTGTGGCTCTGTGTGACCTGTATCAGGGATGAAGTAGAAACCTCAACATTGCAGACATATCCCAGGGTCGTGTTCACAAGGCACAAGGAAGCAGTGGGGGAAGGACGTGAGCAGAGCACGAGCAGTTCTGTTGCTGCACGTGAAAATAAACTCAAATAGCAATTAAGGGAAAGAAGTAGGAAATTAATAAGGCAGTAAAGATTTTTCCGAATTGGTCACAAACCATTGGTTTATCCCTTGAAAAGCTCAGCTGACAAGGATTCTCTCATCCCTTTGTCCTCCTATCTCTTTCAATAATCATCCTTCTTCATGCAAATATAGATGGGGAGAACAGTGAAAGGTTAAAATGGAAGCAGGCTATCTTTCATCGACATGGTAATTTTGCTGCTTGGCTCGATGCCAAACGCTCACTGCAGCCACTAGCTGCCATTCCAACATGAGTGAAAGGATCTTTAATAAGAGTGTAAATAAAAGCCAAGCTGAGAAATGAGTTTTCCATCCCAGCAATCGCTGGCCTAACCTCTGCTGTAAATAGTCTCTCAGAGCAGCACAGATGGAGTACCAGCACCTGGGGATCAAGGCAATCTCAGCGCAGTGCAATTTAAACAGCTGGGTACAATTGGAACACGAATTAGCAGGGAGAGACAGAGGGATTCCATTTTGTGCACTAGGTAAAAACAAATCTTTCAGTCCTTTTTCCCCTTAAAAAAAAAAAAAAAAAAAAAAAGCAAAGCAGTGTGCAGGGGGGAGAACTTTTGACATGATCTTGTGGGAGGTGCTCTTCACTGCAGCTGTTAGATTAATTTAACCATGAGAATTTCCCACAAGGCTCTGTAAAAACAGAGCCCTAATTTATGACCATTGATTTAACAGCTTGAAAGTGATTTATCTGACCTCAGTAAAGATAGCGAGGACACCAGAAGAATGATTGGTCATTCTGGGCTTTGTGTGGCTGTGATTGGCCTTATTAATTTAGAGCAGAAGGTCTGTTTCAATGTCTTACTGAGACAGTCAAAGGCAGTTGGCAACTGAGCCATTTTAAATACTTTGGTTTTTTTAAAGCATTACTAATGCTGCTAAGTACTAAGAATTTATTCCACATGGAAAAGATCCTCATTAGTTAAGAAATGGTGGGGCTTCATTTAGAACTGCACACAAACAGACGCCTGGGTCTTGGATTTGCAAGTTGTTTTTTCTTAAGTAATTTTTTTTTTGCTGTTGTTGGGAATCTAAAGCACACTGTGACACAGAATTGTTGAGTGTTACAGTAAATGAGAAATAACTCGGGAAGAGATGAAAGAGCTTGGCACAAAGGTTTGCTGGCTCTTGCTCTTTTTAAGGGTAGATTTCAGAAACACCTAAATGCTTCACATATTTCACTATATTTATCATTCAGTCCTCTTTATGGAAGTCATGGAGGGTATCTGTTGACAAGTAAATATATCTAGGTTTTATTTCAGAAGAATATGCTTTTGGTTAAAATGAGCATAGCTTCTGCTACTGAAATGTCACAACTGAGCGATGCAATTTCTTCACACAAATAAAAGGAGAAAGGATGAAAAGCGAAGGGAAAGGCGAGTGCTCTCTCTCCAGAAAAAAACAACTGTTTTTAAGAGGAGCATGAAGTGAAAGACAGATGCTTTAAAAGCTTATCTATGCCAGAAAATCTGAACACACAATAAAGCGTGTTTGCACAAGGGTGTGCACATGTACAAAAATCACACAGGAGATGCCAAAACTATTTCTTGCATCTTAGAGTGCTAACCAGGAAAAGGGGCTGGCAACAGCCGAGTACCAATTTATCCTGCCGCCTGGACTGACGTGTGGTTGGATTAAATGTCACCGATTTTGACGGTTCTGCATTTCATTCACCGCTGGATTATGCCCAGCTTTAAAGCCCATCTACAAAGATCTTGGTAATTGTCTTGCCACTTTTCAAGGTGGAAGAACAGAAATGCTGCAGGCTAGGATTTCAGCCACGGGGGATGAATGCTTACAGTCATTTCGCTATCCTGATGAAATGTTATCTGACCTGAAACTAAGGTGGTCCACTTAATCTCCATACAACAGGGGAAAAAAGCAGAAAACAATATTTCAGCCCTCCATAATATGAAATAATAACAGTTATTTTAAAAAGTGAAAAGACAACACAAGACAATACAATAAATTATGAAATATGTACACAAAATCTCATACATCCTGTCAGGAAATTGAAGAATAAATGCATAAACAGCTATCATCTATCTCACTAAAAGGTTTGGGAGGGGCAATGGCAACTATAAAAACAAGCCCCAAACTCCATACAAATAAAACAAAGCTGAAGCCCACATTATGGGCCTGAAGAATACAGAAAGCTATATGTCAGCCTGTGCATCATCATCTTGTGTCGCCATCAATCTTGTGTTGTTCCCTATATCACACTATAGAGACATTAGGAGAATCTGATAAATTATATGCAGTGTTACTTTATTTAAATTCAACTTTATGGGGAAAAAATAATCAATAATGTGAGTAGCCCACTAAAATGTTTCTACACACTGTTTTTGCCCATGACAAGAGTCTCCTAAATAAATATAATAAAGCTTCTTCTTCCGAGTACTGGCCTCCCAAAAAAACACTAGATATTTCTTCCCACTTAAAGCCCATTCTGGATGGGTTCACATCTAATTCTGGATAATTACAAATAAGCATCCTCAACAGCATAGACATCATGAACACTTCCACGGAATGACTGCTTTTTACCAAATGAATCGCTTAATTTACCACTGACTTCATTCTAGCACTTGACACTATTACATAAATAGCTGTGAACGAGTCTTACAAGGTTAGTTTACAAGTAAAACTATTTCTCATTCATCATCACAGAAACCACAACCAAAAATACATTCTCTTTTAGGGGCTTTATTCCACGTGACATCCTGGAATACCAGTTGCCTCAGAGTTTGCTTGTTTAAAATTCCTAAGGATGGTTTAATTGGCATCTCAGGGTCCAAACTATGTGACTTGTTTACTGCTCAAGCACCTGCAGTTCAGGACTAGAATATACAGAATCACATTTGACTCTTATTATTATTTAAAAAAAAAAGCTTCTGTTACTATGTTTGCAAACATATTCCTGCTTTAGCAAAAAACAGATCATTTGAGATGAACGAAATTTTGAAGAAAATTCTGATAACTAATGAGCCCAGTGAACTGATTTTTTTACACATCCTCCTCCTTTTTTTCTTTGAATTTCTAAGAACCATTTGGCTGAAAAGGTGTCTTTAACTACTGCAAGAGCCATCTGCAGACAAATACACTGAAGTGCCAATACGTTTACCATTAAAACAAGGAAAGAGACAGGCCCTTCCTCTGATGCTGGTTTCCCTTCCTAGCACTGGATAAACACCTACAAACCCTTCTACTCCTACTTATGGTGTCCCTGCTCCCTACAACCAAGACCAGAAGCAGATTTCCCTTCAAACACACTAGAAGGAAATGGTTGACTGCCCAAGGCTGCGATTAAGGTCACTTTTAGATATTGCATACAAAACGCAACAAAAAATGGTGTTGCAAGTCTCCTCAATACGCCCACAGCTTAAGAGAGGACACTGCTTGGGGGTTTGCTGGCCTCAAATTATGTGGCGTGACCAGGGAGTGGACAGCATAAACAGAATAGGGTTCTTGAGCGCCTCTTCACAATCGTCTGGTCAAAATGCTACACATCTTACAGCAAAGTGTAACGTCCACAGAAACTCATAAAATGCATCAGTTCCAATAACCTACCCAGTCTGACTCGGTCCCCATAAAAAAGCTGTTAATTATTAGCCAGATGTACAGCGTACTGCTTATAAACACAGAGCTAAGAGAAAGCTTCCAAGTAGTCTTGAAGCTACAGAACCACAATATGGAAAGTCATTTGTGAACCTCAGTTTTGCTTCCACAGAACACATCGCAAAGTCAATGGCAATTTTGTTCAACACTGAGTGATGCCATCAATAGCTATGTGACAGGAGGGGTCACTGGGAGTTTTCCTGGAGACAGTAAGTCACCGGTTAGTAGTGTGCAAACACACGATGTTTCACAAGATGCAAAGCAGAACACAACTGGCCAGGGATTGTCAAAGTGAAGGTTTGTGAGATAATCAATCATGTTTATCTTTAGGATGAGGGCCCCGACTCCACTTCATATGCAAAGCACCATCCTCTGGATTACAGCTGTCACCTACAGCTGTAAGAGTGTTGCAGAATACATGCATGAGTTATGCATAAAAAGTCGTTTAGATGGGAAGAAGGAACTGGAATGTATTCATGCAATAGAGAAAAGCTGAATACTGTAGTTCCTGTTTTCAGTCTCCTTCCTATGGAAAGGAACTAATTGCTCATTATCATTAGTGGTAAATATAGTCAGAGCTATTTAACTTAAATTTCAGTCTTTAATTGAAAGATGCTTCATCTGTAATGTCATTATTCCTACCATCATGGCATGCACAGTAATTTCTTGTGGCTAGCATTAGGCCACTTTCTGTCATCTGCATTGACAGGCAGACACACAGGTTTTCAAGAAATTCCTCAGAAGAATAAAATCCCCAGAGTCATAAGTCTCAAGAGTTATGTGCAATTTTTTTCAACGTAATTACCCTATGTTCTTAAAAATTGCACTTCATAAAAGAATCGCCACGAAATATTCTTGTTCACACCATGTACTCTTTTCTACTAACAGCAGAATTTTTATATTTGAGGAGAGACTGTTTGGATATATGTTCATCATTCAGTACTGCTGAGAAACCCTGTGCTAGTTTTTAGCATCCTTTCTGTAGATACTTTCGTAGGTGGGGGGGGTGAGCAGTAGTCCTTTAAAACTGGGACCAAGAATGATTCATGCATGTATCCCATTAGTTTAGCAAAGCTTTTGAGTTTCATATGTTTTCTTTACATTGCTTTTTCTGTCTTCGTCACGTTTTCTCTCCTATCAGACTAACTAAATCTGTAAACTACAGAACAGTGAAACCAGGATTTTCCAGAAAACAGAACATTTTTTAAAAGAGTACAGTTATAGTAGTAACATTTCTGAAACCAGGAGATGAAAACCACCAGAATCTGGGGGACAATAGGGACAGAAACCATAAAACAGCTGCAGAAGGTAACAGACAAAAGCACAGTCACCAAGACTTCATTTATGCTACCTGTTTTCATTAAACAGCCCACCACTGCACCATATCTACCCCAGCATTACAGTAATAGTTAAGCCAGCCATCTGGCTGTCAGCTGAGGTATCTCAGTCACGTGTTGAGAACACTGGTTCTCCTCAGCTAAAGTCCTATGAATGCCACCACTGCCGCATGACAGGGGCTGGGAAATTTGAAGGATCTAAGGAGCTGAACCACTCAAGCCTGGTTTCCTCTGGATTTGTGCCTACAGGATGACTTCTCATGTGGATTTTAAAGTAACTGGTAAGAGTGAGCTCTTACAATCTTTCCAACAGCAGGCTCTTTTCTTTATCAAGCTGTCTAGGTAAGGCCACGATTTTTTCATAAACTTAATATTTCTCATTTCTCTTCCTGTTGGTCAAATATGGATTAAATAGGCCAATGGATTCAAGGTTCGTAAGGAAAGATTAGCAGATGCACAATCACATAAACCTTGTTTTCTTAGAAAGTAAAGTTAAAAGTGTCCAGTCATAGCAAAGTAATTGGTAAAAAAAGCAACTGAAATCACCTTATAAAGCAGAACAAGCTCTTGAGAACGGAAGAACAAAAGAGCGTGTGACTATGGATTTGTTTTGCCTTCCTGTTTCAAGAGTCGTGAGGAACACTGAAAAGCTTAAAAACTACTCAGCTGCAATGGCACGTGTGTAACGGTGGCATGACGCTGCAAAACAATGGTTAACAAAAAGAAGTTGTCATAAGACAGGATCAAGAGAAACAGTTGGAGAATATCTAGATAAACAGGAAAGTGAAGGGAAGGGAAGGGAAAGGGCTCTTGGAAACCCCTATTTTATTCCTTGCTGGTTTTGCAACTGTCTCACAAAAGCCTTCTCATGAGTTTACAAAATGCTTTCTAAAAATTAGTCTGTCTTTCCTTTCCTCCCCCCCGCAATCCCAGAAATCTGTCTAGGATGACCATTGCTCTAACAGCGTTATTGTCTTTCTCCATGCCATGCTCTGTGATGAGCCTTCACATCCTATGGCTTTCCTCCCTCTTTCTGTTCATGCTGGCATGAACATGGATTTTATTTAAATACAGCTGTCTCAGCTGTCCCCTGCATGAGCCTTAGTCGAATCTCAGAAAGTATACATAATACTAGCATATCCATTAAGAAATATTATCTTTCTGTACTGTTTTCAGTGATCCATCAACATTAGCACCAACTCTTGAGTCATCTGTCGATCATGACACTTTTGCCCTTCCTTCTTCAGGAAATGCGAAAACTCCACAGAAGTATCTAGGAAATCTGTACTCTTCTGTTCACTGGATCATTACAGTTTTCAGATCCAAATCTGTAATTTTTATCTTAGCAAACATACTTCTGGATCCATTCTCATGACAGCCTACCCATTTTTCTTCAGAAGGAAGTACATTACATGCATGTCCTTTTTCTGATGCTAATAGCATCTTCCTAAGATTCCCATTTTTTTCTTTCTTCTGTCTGTGGACCATTTTGTCATCTGTTCTCTTTCACAGTACATTTATCATGTCCACTGCTCCTTGGGCACCAGACACTATCATCACAATTTTTTCCCCTTTTCTGCTGATGCTGCCTTCTCTCCTCCACTCATCTGCTCTCTCCATTTTCTTCCTTCTTTCTCTCTTTTCTCTCCTTCACTAAAGGAAACTTGTTCCACAACTTTATTTTTCCTTCACTAGCCAGTCTTGTCAATTTGAATTGTGCATCAGTTATTCAAAAGGTCACTTGCGCTATTTACTTGCCTTTTTTTCCCCAAGTGTTCTCTTTTGGTAAATACTTACAAAAAGTCACCGATCTCATCTTCCTTCTCTCCCATCTTGCTGTCATCTTCAAGAATCCATCTAAACTTATGTTGTTGTCACAAGCTGTGGCTAGAATTTCTCTTAGTAGAGATCTGTGCTTATAGAGAAGTAAAGGAAATAGGAATTATCCACCACTATTTCTACATAATCAAGTTAGGTGAGGTGAGAGAGCTTTGGGAAATGGCAAGTACATGGACTATTTCAAAACACGTGAATAAGGGCTTACAGTTCAGTATTTCTTATGAAATACTAAGTTCACTGCCAGAATTTCAAGCACCAGTAGGACAATAATTAAGTAGCAGTCAACTTGATAACTGGAACCAAAGTGCAACTAACTAAACTTGTTTTCTTTGACAGGGAAATAAACCTAATGGAGAGAAGAAATGCACTGGTATTAGAATTAACTGGAAGATTTAGAAATGTGTTCTACTAGAATCCATTCCTGCAACACACTTTTCTATGTGTTCATTAACAATTGTGGGCTGGTATAGAGAAAATAAGATTCTTACTGGCATTATTTGAAATTTTGAATATTTGAAAAAGAGCAAAAATGTAGTCACTACAAATTCAGTAACTTGTTGATAAATAAAGAAGTGACCTGAAATAAACAAAAGCATCCAGAGAAGTGAAGCAGTCCTGATAGGAAGAAGGAAACAAATTCAGAAAAGGAGGAAGGGGTTAAGTTACAGAAACATTGAATCAGGAGATATATTTTATGTTCATTACATAGTAAGGTAATACTGTTCCAACAAAAATAAAAACCATGTATTTTATGCAATACAAATGAGGTCATTAGTTTATGTTTGAAACTGGTCTGATTTCAGTCATAGACCTAAGATTCTCTCTAGCACAGTACATTTTTTGAAAAGGCTAATGAAAACAGTCACATGGGAATGGTCAAAATAATTTAAATAAAGGAAAATAAGATCCATGAGGCAAAGTTGTGAAAAAGCCCCTGAATAGATGCATTCATTTAAAGAAAATTATTTTCCACCTGTATGTAAAGATTTGTCCTTTTTTCAAACTGCAAAATCACTTGAAGGAAAATGGAAGTTACTTTGTAAATACAAAAAGAAAAAAAACAGCAAAAATGGAAACTCAATAAAGAAGTGGAATTATTGCTGGAAAAAATTATCATACTGTCATCTTACATTTGTGCAACTATTAAAGACTTGCTTATTTTTATATGTTTTTATATAAAGTAGCATGTTCTTACATGAAGCAGTATTCATTCATTATCAGGTCCATCATTTGCAAATATCAACATACACACAATGATTTACAACTCATCCTGCAGACTGCCAAATTCAGGTTATATTGGATAAAAAAGGGAGGTGAGAGCGGGAGAAAATATGACCACATGCTGTTTTTCAAGCAGTTCCTTTTGTTTTTGTAGTTATCAAGAAGGCATTTCTGATAACCTAAGGTATGATAGTGAGACAGAGAGTTTGTTTGCTCCTTTATCTTTCTCCTGTAGGTTTTAAGACAAGTGGAGCTTCACAGGTGCTTACTAGAAATACAAAGGCAGTTGAACTACTTGTGTTACACAGCAACGCACCTGAACTACAAATGGGAAACCATGTTCTGTGTCGGGTTCAATATCAGGATTGTTTTAAAGTACCACCATACAACACAGCCATTGCACCAGCCTGTGGTTTAGGTGACAATACTGTGGCAGGTGGCTGCAGACTCCTCAAACGAGTACTTCCAGGTTCAACAGAAAAGGTTAGTCATTTTTGGCATAGTTTCAGCCTACTTCTTGCAAACCCCCAGACTTATCTGTGCACCATCTTGTTCAAGTCCTAGTTCTCTCGCTGATCCCCCAACTTCACTGGGGCAGCTGAAAAATCTCAGTCTATGTTTCCTGAAAAATTCTGTAAATGGCTCCTTTCAAGTGGTGAACAAGGCAGAGATTAAGTTTAGCTGGTTATGCTGCAGTAGATCACAGAGAAGCATCCTTGGAGAGGAAGAGCAATTTCTCAGCACTAGCTTAAGAGAAAAATCTGTTGTCACAAACACAGATGCTTAAAAATAAATATATCATCCATGTAGAAAAGAATGAGGAACCTAAGAAAATTAGCCTTTATCACAGCTTTTCTCAGGTTTTATTGTGAGAAGCAGACCATAATGTAGACTGATCTGATAGCCTGTGTTAAGTGACAGTTTCTTGCTGCAGCAGTAGCTTCTGTAAATGGAGCATATGATCTGCACTACTTCAGAGAGATACTGACCATACCCAGCAATGGATCCAGCAGTTCCCTAGTTGCCTTCTACAGCCAACAAAGACTTAATGTGTAATATACACTGTTGAATGAAGAATGTTTCTAACATTTTCAGTAATTTGGAAAACAAAACCTGCTGGAATTAAGATGAAAACAGAACAAAAGTGTTTGAGAAGAATAACTTTTCTGGTGCATAGATCTTTGGTTTTGTTGAGATTTTTCAAGGTGGTGGTGCTGGTTGTTTTTTTCAAACCAAAGTTTAAAAATTAAACTAAACCCTTTGCAGTAGCAGTATTTGAATAAGCACCCAAAGAGAAGCAATGTGCTATTCACAACCAAAGCCAATGATGATAGCAAAGGAAGCTAAGCTTCAGTGAAAGTGAAGGAAGTGTTCTGTTACAGCCACGCCATAACACTAAAATTATTGTAATCCATTTGCCAAAGCAGCTCCGCTGGCAGCCAAGCAAGTTTTTCTTGTAGCGTACAAACTCCCCCCATTTATAAGAAATAAGTGTTTTTAAATTAGAACATCAACAAGTATTTAGACTATGTATTTAGCACTGACTGCTTAAAAGAAAACCCCCCAAAAATCCTCAAAAAACCAACCAAAAAACCCCACCAAACCTACAGTCCAACCAGTGGTTGCAAAGACTGTGGCTTACAGAGTTTTTCTGACTAGCCCTTTTCCTTCAAGGTGGCAGCAAAGCACCTCCTGAGTCTGTTCACACTCCAACATAAAAAAACAGGCAAAAAGAGCTGCCCAAAAAGGGCTGTGTGAAAATCCACAGGAGAGGTGCCTTTCAGCAACAGCCACTGCTCCTTATCCTTCCCAGGCCACTACAGCAGTAGTTGTCTAACCTTTTGGGTAAGCTTGCAGCAATGGAGCAAACATGGGGGGGTAGTGGGTTTCAGTCACTACCACCCTATTAGTATGGGCCAAGCCTGGCTTTTGGTGACAGGCAGAAGACAAGGAGTTCAGTATCTGCTCATGAAAGAAAATACCTATATCTGTACAGATTAGGATGGGAAGACGTTGGTACAACTAGAAGGAAAAGAGATCAAAGAACCCCTGGCTTCTGCAGACAAAGCCGTGGCTGGGTGCTGTTGCACATGGGAGGGCAGAAGGTTGCCCAGATGCAAGGAAGGAAGACAGGATCCAGGAGTGGGTGTGGTGGTTGGACAGCTCTGGGCACATTCCACAACCAATATATCCGTGAGATGTGTTGAGAGGACTATCAGAAGAGTTACATCCAGCCAAAAGGATTACACTAAAGATGACTCACTGTGGTCTTAAAAAGAAGCAACTCATTCCAAAGGCCAAAAGAACGTCCCTAAGCTAGAGGTGGACATGTGCCTTGTGAACCAGAACCAGGAACATAAGCTTCACCTGATTTTTGGGAATGGTGAAGGCAGCAGGATATAAAACCAAGGAAACACTAGAGACAGCCACACAATAACTGTATTTCACAGAGAAAACAATGGTGTACAATACTTCAACAGTGCATTGTTAATGATTTTATTTTTCTTGACCACAGGAGAAGAGGAAGGAAAATAGTGTATTTGAATTTTCAATTAATAGCCATAGGTGTTCTGCAGATTTTTGCACTACAGAAAGAGGAGAAGGACCATTACCATGGTCATTGTCCTTTTGGACTCAATAGAGCTGAGGAATTTAAGTACAGTAAGGATTGCAGAATTACTGACTCCTAAAAGAGAGAAGTCCAGGGCCACCAGCACCAAGTAAAAAGGGCTGACTGTTTTGATGATGCAGCTTTTAATCCTGCTTTGAAATAATTGCAAAAGCTTAGTCATTGAGCAGACATGGAGTTTGATGCTGAAGACAGCCATTCCCAGGTACTGTTTTGGCCAAGCAGTTCCACTGTCATCTCTTGCTCTATACAACAGCCATACATTTTTTTCAAATGTCAAACATCAAACATGGATCAGTGCATGTTGTTTAAAGAGACAGTTGTAAGATCTATAGCATGTTTCAATTCTACCACTTTTCACCACCAATTGTTCAAATGTTTAATTATTCCTAGCACTTAAACTGTAGAAATTAATGGCGTAAGATACAACTGCATCTTCTCTGCCTCTGTGTATTATTAAAAGCTCCCCACAATCAGCTTGCTTTGCCATATATAAGTGCTACGTTACCTTCCATTCTTTCCTTTGCTCTGCTGAATACGTATATGGCTTGCATCTTGAGACTTTCCCCGCAAACACTTCATTCTTTGAATTCTTTCCAACAGTCCCATTTTCTTTCTGAATTAAGATGACCAGCCCATCAAAATACAATAGTCAAGTGCTATATGAAGGGAAGATCACTTTGTTCAGCTTAATAGCTTGCTTTCTGTATACTGAAGCACTGTAGCAGAAGTCCACTTCAAGAGGACTACAATGACACCAGCTCCCTTTTCTAAATCTTTGCTTAATGAGATGCAGTCCCTGTGTTGACTACTTTGGTCCACATACACTGACAAAATCAGTACAAAGTGGTTAACATGATGCTGTCTTGCACCATATTAAATGTCAGGGTTATGAGCCCAGCAATCTCATCCTGCTTAATTCTATCACAGACAACCATACTAGAAATGTACAAGCCCTTTAAAAAGAATGTGGGGGAGGCAGCAGCAAATCCTACCCAGTTAAATCATTTGAAGGATAACGTAAATCTTCGGTTGTATCTCTTTCCCATTATGTTAGATAAACAAAATACAGAATTAAAATCCACTCCTCTTTTGACCGTCTTCTTAATAAACTAAAATGTTGATAATAGCGTTAACAGTGTTTTTAGGGATAAGAAAACAAATTGGAATAGCCTAGAGATTCACGTTGTGAAGCCGAAAGGGAGGTACAAATGCAACAAGCAAGAAAGGGAGAAAAAAATCTAAATGCTAAACAAATAAGAATGTCATTTGGTCTTGCTAGGTTCTGCCATACCAGCTCCTACTAGTGAAAAGCTAAGTGCCATCTTTCAGTCACTTCAAACTTTGCCAAAACTGTTATCACATCAAAGACACTGCTTTTTACCTGGTCACAAGGCTGCAGAAGACAAGCTTTTTAAACAACACTTCATTAGCATAAATGCAAAATTCAGAAGGACTAGAAAAGAAAGAGGGAGAAACGGAAGCACAAAGGGGCAATCAAAAGTAGCCAAGTCTTGGTATTTCAGGTGATGATTGGGACTAGAACAGACTCAGTAAAGATGGTAAGATCAGCTCAGTCCCTACGGCCTTCGCTCGGCCTGAGGACTTCACGATTTCAATGCATCATGATCGAAACCAGAAGTCTGTCAGGTGTGGTGACCCACACTAGTGTTGACTTTGCAGGTAAAAGCTGCACAACTTTTTACTCAAACAATGAATTCCAAAGTAGATGAAGAGGAGGGAAGCCCTCCTACCATCTAGGCTTGATTTTCAAAACCCTGAGTCCACTGCAATCATTTTCCTATCAAACATTCCTATTATCCATCAGATATAATCTCAATATGTTCTTTAAACCAGCAGGAATTTTTGACTGAATTAATTCTATTTTTATTTTTTTTCCCTGACGTTTACAAATAATTTTATGTAACAGACCAAGAGTTGCCATCTGTTACCTCAAACTACTTTTAGGTCTCTATATAACACATCCTGTGGATGTAGCCTATTTTTTTGCTACTAGATATGGTACTTCATGATTGACAGTATTAAATATGTTGGACTGTGACTAATGAAACATTTTGGATTGCTTTCTAACATGTACTGTCCCATCAATCACTGCGGCATCTGCAGCTATCATTATGGACGGTATTGCACTTACTTGAGCACCGGTAACTGGATTGAACAATACTGGCATCCGTATACAGAACTGCAAATTGTGGCCTTGGGATACGTGTGCCACAGTGGACAGGCCCTGGGCAACAGCCCCATACACGGCTCTGCTACACTGGTTCACTCTCTCTGCCTTTGCCGATTCTTCTGAAGGTGGGCCCTGCTGCTCCACAGCTGCCTGCAACCCCTCCTGCCACACATGTCAACAGGAGGCAGTGGAGGGTACCACAAAGACCTCAGAATTACCATAAAGGATTTTCTGGGCAAATGTCAAGTCTAGCCTTGGCATAAGCTGACCACAGCCATCTGGCCAGGCTTACACACGATCATCGTGACCAGCTGAGCCACCTGCACTGGGGCTTCCTGAAACAGAAGATCATAATGGCACCTGAACTGTTTGTGTGCTGTCTCCAAATTCAACTTCAGCTAGCTGCAGCTCATGTGGTCGTGGCTGAGGGTTGTCAGGAGCCATGTGATATCCTAAACGCTCCACCATCACATTGTTACAGCAGCAGGGCTGTAGGTAGTACAAGCCTGGGGAAAGGAGGGAAGAACATATGGCATAAATATTTAAGGACCTCTATTCCCGCTTGCACTGATCATTTTATTTGGGTTTTGATTAGTAGCACTACTGTTTATCTACTTTAAGCCTTGCACTCTGTTGCCTTATCAGACCATTTTTACTTTTCAACCATTAAAAAAGGACTGGTAAACTTAAGCACTTGCTTCCTCTGCCATCCTTCCCTATTTTCTCTTCTGCTCTACCCTGTAACCATGTACTGAAGCAGCAAAGACAGCAGCTGGGCACAGGACACATGACAGACCGTGTACGACATCAGGGACTAGCATGACTAGAAAGCAATCTTGCAGGTGCTGGAAAGAAGGAAGACATTCATGAAGCTGGGGAGTAATGGAAAAGCTAGGTCACAAGAGAAGGAAGAAACCCGAGGGACCTGGAAAATAATGACATCTTAGCAGGCAGACTGGCACACACATAAACACTTAATAGGTACAGCAGTGCTAGCTCTCATGTTGTACATCTGTATGTACCATTTCAGACCTACCTAGGCATTCTAGCCAAACCTACCTGAGGTTATACAGAAGTAACCCTTTCTGACAGAAGCATTTATTGGGTCCATATTCAGGTTTTGCAGCATGAAAGAACACAATGACACCAGCAATGCATGAGTCTAACTCAAAGGATTTCTATTACACTGCCATGCTATATCTCTAGACTGCAGAATGGCAGCATCTAACTGAAATCACTGTGTAAATCAGATAGGGTTACACAACACAGAGCAGAAAAAGATAGATATGGACAGTGACAGTGCATGTGTACATCCTGATAACGCTCATGATTATCACCTTAGGAAAGAAGACCTCAGGAAGCAGAGGTACCGCATATCCAGTACAGCCCATTGTATATGTAGACATTGGCCCCTAATGAGGTAAGGCAGGTAGGTAAGTACTGGTAGAAGAAGTGACTTTTTCTTCTGCTTAGCCCAAGATCTCTAGAAAAGACATCACATGGAAAAGCAGATCCTGTTTGTAATCCCCAACAAATAGTGAGATTTTCCATCACCATGATGTAAGTCACCCAGAAATGCAGATTCAGATGTCAGATTTACCCATTCTAAAGTAATTGTCTACTAGGTGACCAGAACTGGATGCAGCAAGGCTCCACAGAGGATAGTTGTCCTCTTGACAAGAGGTGTACTGATGCAGTTGGGAAAGTGACAGCTCTTCAGCCACAACCCTGAAAACAGGCCTACTCATCCAGTTGCCCTGGATCTGCTGGCAATTTCCCCCTTTTTCACCTAAGCTAAAACCTCTCCTTGATGAGGGGCAAGTTGTAGTTTGACCTAGATCTGTAAGGAGGCGCAGGCAGCTTTCCAGACAGAAAAGCTTTTGAAAGCTAGGATGACTGAAAAAATCTAAGATCCACACTCCAACCAGATCATTGCAGACAACCTTGTTGGTAACACAGATGGCCTTGAAGCAGTCCTTGCTAGATGCAGGCAGCAAGAACTAGATGCAGTACAGCAGTGAATCGACTTTGCGGGACATGCTGAAGAGCTATAGTTTATAGAAGACCCGTACATAAATTATGCATGCTGGTGTAGCCCTTAGGTACGCAATAGGTGAACAGTCCTCTCCCTACAGCAGCCTGCATTGCCAAGAAATTTAGGAATAGGTTTCATACTATAAAGCACAGCTGCTGACTTGCAGTACAGATGTGACCTGTTAATCTGGAAGAAGCCCAGGACTTCACAGACAAGAGTCAGACTGCACCATTTAGCCTATGCATCTATTGCACAGTGTTTCACAGAGGACTCTACTTTGGCCCTACATCTCCCTCAGCTTCTAATGCATGTGTTCAATTTAGGAAGAAAGAGAACAAAAAGAACACATGCCATTAAACATCTACCTCCTTGACCTCCTTTTCCTCCTGGCATAAATCAGGGTTTAGCTACAACACATCTAAAAATCATGCAAGGAGAGACACAATAGTGGGATCTGTCCTGTCAACACAGGGGGAATGGGAAAATGGATCCAGGTGGTGGCTTTCCTACCTGAATTAGTAGCTATTACATGGGTTACAGACACAGCAATACATTTTTCAGAACGTTCTGAAGGTCCCATGCACCAGCACCAGGAGTGAAAACACCACAGAGGCTCTCAAATAAATGTCTCGGGTTTTGAGTTCACTTTTGGCCCGTCTTTTATTTCTGTAAGGCATACCAGTACACTTCCAACTGCACGAGAGATGAACAAGTCTGTAGCAGCTGCACACATCACTATGTGATGAATCCCATGGTACTCCACAGAAACATATTTCATCTCAAGTATCATTTTACTGGACAAGAGTGATGCAGCTTTCACTTGCACCTACCTAAGAAAAAGAGCACCTCTTCATACTTCAAATACTGAAATGCAATCCATTATCACAACCAAAGCTTTTTATGACAATGAAAGTGTACTATACATTAGGTTTATTTTAATCTTCCAGAAGCTTCCTTCTGGAAGCTCCTCAACTGGACCAACTTCTCCTTTAAAAGCATGGTGTAGGAACTCTGGGAGTAAATAAGATCTGTTTAAGATTGAAAACTAAGCTTCAGCCTGAAATACAAGGCCTCAGCAAAAACCACACACACAAACCACACTGATTTTTACCAGATAAACCAGAAAACAAAGTAGATTTTAAAGTAGCTGGAAGTCTGTCACCGTATTTTTTTTCTTTGCTTCCACACCTACTATTTTTCTTTGCAGGTGGCATACAAAGGATTCTTTTGCCTTTCTGGTCAAAAGTCTTGGCATCAAAGTAACACACCCTTCCAGCAACATGTGTCACAGGTAATACCAGGTCACTGGGCTATCACTTGAACAGTCCCTCCTAAGGCAGTACTTCAAAAATTAACCCACAGCCAAACTATCCCCTCTTCTCCAACACACACGAACCTTCACACAGAAGGTGGAATAAGTATGACCTTGCCTCATTCAACGTCAGCATTTTCACACCAGTTCCTTCCTCTCATTTTTTTTTTCCTGTGGAACAAGGCTTAAGACATCTGCAAGGCAAAATCTTTGCTTCTGGCAAGGGATGAAACAGAGGGCAAAAAAGCACCCTTCAGAATGGGATGAGGCATACTCTGAGTGCCTTCAGTGAAGGGGGAAATATCACACCACTTCAGCAGTGAGATGTTTTAACGTATTTTCATGTAAGTTCGAAGAATGTAACTTTCTTTTAAAACTTCAACCTTCTTCCAAGTGGCTGAAGAAAGTTATTAGCTTCAAAAGTTACTGTGAAGGAAGTGGAAAGAAGGAATAAGGTGATCAGGGACCAGGAAGGGATGTGACAATCAAGTATCAGAGATGCTGTTTTCTTAGCTGGCCTGGAACACGAGACCTAACAGCGTTTAGAAAGATGGTGCAAGACTGGATTTTTATCCTTGTGTACCTGACACACTGGCATCACCAAGTTCTCGATGCTGTTCATCTGTTGCACCAAGACAGTTCTTTGTTGCAGCCACTGCAGCCTTCACCAACAGCCTACAACAGGCAAGCAAACTTCAAAAGCTATTAACTGCGAAGATAGGGGCAGTTTTGCCTGGGTTGCAGAGGCGAGCAGGGTACAGAGTGAGAACTTCAGGTACAAAGACAACAGAAAGACAGCAGAAACAGGCAAACTTGTGAAGAAACTGGAAGTACAGGTAAGAGAGCCCTTTCTGCAGGTAGTCTTGGATAAGAAGAAACAGAAGTTTGCTTCCAGTCCTCATACTCTCTTCCCAGACCAAACACAGGAGCTTTCACTGTGATGCAGCACTTCCTGGGCCCACAGGCACACTCCAGCCCCTTCCCATTAAATACGAGCCTTTCCCTTCAGTGATTCCACTAAATCCACAGTAAAGGTAACTTCTTCTGTTATATTTCTCATCTTCCCCCACCTTTAGTGTCTTCAGGCAGGACACGTGTTCTTTTCTGGCACAAATTCACAATGCCTGGACATTAATGCAGGTGAGAGGCTAAAAGACTCTTGGCTAAAACTCAACTAGCTCAGTTAAAAAGGAAGAGTACTTTCTCAAAATAAATTTATAAATTTGCATGAATTGTGATCCAAATATATATTTGAAGACTAATATTCATGGTATTCTAGATAACCAGCATCTAGATATTTAAGACAGTTTCCCAAACATTCATGCTTTTGTTTTGAGTAACACTTCTATTTCTGCTACAGGAAGGCTCTCTCTAGAGGCATATATATGCATACATATATATTCATGTGGTACAATATACATAAAACCTCCTGCAGAAGCAACGTTCTTGAACCAATTTCTATCAGTTCACTGAGTAACACTTAAGTGCGGAACAGTGGAAGATGCAAGTAAACTAATTTAAATACAAAGAACACAGTCCACTTTCATTTATTACCAGTGTAAGCATTTCCTTATGTTAATTCAGTCCTCATTGTTTCAGAGCACAGAAAGCATCCAACGGGAAGCCGCACACACAACTTGTTAAACGCATTGATGTATTTTAAGAAAGTGCTTATGTATTTATAGACGTAACTCTACAGAAACTAGCATTTCCTCTTACTGTCTTAAGCCACTTCCCCATGTAAATGGGAGGTCTCACTCGTTATGCACGCAGTCCAGGATCTGTTAAAGTAGAAGAACCAAGGCAGCCCTCAGTGAGGACAAGTTCTCAAATATCAGTTTTGCTAGCATGGGAACACAGCTCTCTCCTTGGTGACAGAGAGGGCAACTGCACCCCGCAGGGAAGCAACTATCTTGAATCTAAGATTTTAGGTTGATGTGTGCCAGTATCTTTAGAAGCAGCAATGACAGACAGTAGCTGGAGGGGTGAGCAGCTGGTGACTGTTCTTCACAAAATAGGTAAGACAATAGCGCAAAAAGACATCAAACCAGGGAATAAGAGCATCTAAAGCTTAATCGACTATGCCGTGAATCTCAATGCATTTTTATTATTCCATGAGTCAAAAGAAGTGCTCAGAAAAGCTAGAGGAACATTTCTTGCAGTACTTTCTCACCCAGCACAGCCAACAATACACAATAGGGATACTATAAACTAAATAACTTTGCACGGAAATTCCATCAACTCAGCCATGTGCCTATTTTAACATTTCTATAACAAAATCACATAAGTCTGACTGAGTGAAACCTCTCAAGAATAAAGGGGAAAAAAAAAATCAGCAAGAGACAATGCCATAGACAGCAACGCGCCAGCAGTACAGCTTTTTAATTGGCACGATGCAATTTTTCTTTTCAAACTAATTCATCAAATCACAATAAAAGATCACAGAATTTGCAAGATATGAGCTACTTTTTTCCATTTTAGGTCTTCACTGTATTTTCAGAAATAATCAGCTTTGTTTTTTACAACATCACTAAGATAAGGCTCCCTGTTGCACTGAAGAATTCTATCTTTTTGCCTCAAAGCATGATGTTGCAGCTCTTTTCATGTAAGTAAGCTATACAATTTGGACAGTTAAGCAGGACTAGGACAATACTAAGGATGGAACTTGTCTGGACTAATTACTATAGTTTGAACACTGAGAAGTGTTCTAAACTAAGAAATGTATCCATATTTCTAAAGCAAAGCTAAGCATCTTGAATGCAGCTCCTCAAAGAAATAATTCACATGTACACACCTAAAACCTACCAAGCAATGCATAACCAAGACCTATGTGGACATGAGGACAAAACACCTCACGCATTACCCATTTCACCACTAGTCCCCCTACCTGCATTATTTCAGTAGCACTATCTTATTTTCATTCAGGCTCTTAACATGAACTCTGAAGTCACCACCCAGAGCACAAAGAAGTGATTGCTCAGGTGGCAAGTGAATTTTAAGGGAGACATTTTACATAGGAGATAAACTAAGTGCTTAATGGTAGTATAACTGAACACATCTTCTCCCATTGATTCTCCCCCTCAAACCCAAAAAGCTGTAAAGGGAGACAAGTTCTAGTTCTACCCAAGTTGCAGGAGCGTAAGAAAGGAAAGCAACAGAGAGGACAATTTCACACCACCCACATACAGGCACTTAGCTTAGCTGAAGCTCCTTTACCTTCCTTACAATCAACATAGAGACAAGCTCCTTGAAAGGATAATTCAGACCAAGTAATGCTAAAGCACTTGAAAGCATGATTCACATCAAGGATCCATCTCTGCCTTCCATCCACTGAAGAAGGAGAGAGAGAAGTAGATTCGCTAGATGAAATAGATGCCTGAAGGTAGATGGTGAAATTACCATCCCAACTTCCAGATCAAACCTCAGGGGGCTCTGTTTGAGATGTACTGTTTGTTAGGATGTGAAAAGCAGGCAGCCGTTGTATTATTTTTGCCCCTTCCAATTAAGATGGGGGAAAAAAACCCCAAAACTCTTATGTTTTAAATTTGTGGACAGTCAGCAGCTATGATCATTATTTTACTTTAAAAAAATCTACTAGTAAGAACACTTAATGTATTAGTTTATTAGTGAGCATAAGAATAACTAGCTTTTAAAAAGTTTAGTTTATTACAGAGTTTCAATTACCAGAATAACACATTGCCCAGTGTAGAAATGGAGTATCATCAGATTAAACTTGTCAGCAAGTACGACATTCCCAATGTTCTGCAAGACACTTTACATTCAGCAGACGTGCAAGAGCAACCTTCGCATGTCTTCTAAACACGACTTCAAACAATTAAAAAAAAGAGGCAAAGTTAAATATCTGTAAGTTTGCCCCACCCTTCCCAATATTATAAATACATCAGGTCTGTGAATTAGAAGCAGTACCAAGGCACCAACTTGTTTTCAAGTGTTTAGCTAAAGCTTTAACTTTCACTACAAACTCAAAAGATTATAAGACCTAAATATGAACAAGTTGGAGTTAAAGAGTAAAAAAATTAACTCTCATTTTTAAAAACATAAGAGACAGTTATGCGCATTTGTTGTAAATGTTTTAATATATTCCAAGTTTAAGCCATTGTAATAAGTGTTCAACACACTAAAATTCATTAAAAAAAGATACCCTTAGCCATCACTATAAACATACCAGCAATTTTAATTATTTCACAGTAGCAGATTCATGGGTTTGCTTTTCACAATAAGCCAAAATATACAGGAAAAATATCTCAGAAGTTCACCTAAAGAACTGTTAGCACCAAGCAGTACAATCAGTCAGCTATACTGTAAAAAGAATATCTTATAGTAAGGAAAGTAGTAATTACATATATTTGCTTTTGTTAGATAAACATTCAGGATTTTTACCATTCAAACAAGAGCACTTAATATCACACATTCAAGCTCTGCATATACAGAACACAGAAAATACAAGTCGGTCATTGATCTCTGTCTTCACAAAACAGAAATTCCACCTCTTTCAAGGGTGTTATGAGAATAACAAGGTCTAAGCAAGAAAAGAAATGCCGGCATTTGCTCTTCAGCCACAATTCAGGTACCCTCCAAACAGTGTGAAACTATATGTTTTTTCATCCAGCTCTGCGAAAGAAGCAGCATCCTACTGACGGGGTCAAACCCCACACATCTCAGTGGCCAAGGCTATAGACTCCTTCTGCACAAGGAGAAGGAACCGTTGCCACCTCAGCAGCACATAATCCCGGAAAAACAAAGGGGATTCCCATTGTCATTGTCTTCATCTGCAGCTGATCATCACCAGCACTAGCAAGGCAGTAGCTTGCGCAGTTATCTCCACAGCGGGCAATGTCACAACCCGACCAACAGCACAAACTACTACCTCAGCCAGGGCCCTGGTGCACCCGACCCCTTCTGAAGGGGGAAACAAGTAGACAGACAACACAGCAACGATAAACGGAATTAGAGGGAGAAACAGCAGAAAGATAAAAGGGCTCTGGGGTCTTTTGATGATCCTCTTGTCTCCTTTATCTGCTGCAGACATCAACCAGACTCCTCTCGCCTGACTGTGAAAAGCAAAGGGAAACCCCGCCCAGCTCCCTCCCCAGCTTTGCCCTTTTCCTTGCATGACCTGAAACCGACGGGAAGAGCTTCATTTATCAGATACATTACAGACCCCAGCTGGTACAGCAAAGATCACGTTTAATTTCAAACAGCCACGGTTCCGCAAGCCT
>NW_010298391.1:0-1098 GCF_000700745.2 Antrostomus carolinensis
TCCCAGGGCTTTCCCCATCTCAGCACATCCTGCTGCATATTGTCCCTTGTCCTTCACCACTTCCCAGCTCCACAGCCCCCTCACTGCCACCTCTTGGGAAAACCAGCTCAGATCCAGCCCCATCCAGCGTCTCCTGTTCCCTCCACCTGGGCAGCCCCATGGCCAGACCCGCTCAGCATCCATCTGCATCTTCCACAGCATCAGGACCGGAGCCGTGTGTCACCTGGCAGGTCCACAACGTAGTTGCAAATGTGAAGGAGTCCTTCCTCCTCCTCCTCCTCCTCCTCCTCCTCCCAGGCTGAAGCAGGAAGGCATTGCAGCCGGCAGCAGCAGGGGAGACCCCCGCCAGGCAGGGCCGGCTTCATCAAGGGAATAATTGGTAGGTGATTCTGAAGTGCCAGGAATAGAGGGCACTTGTAGCCTTTGTTTATTGACTCTTGAGGGATGATGAATAATTCCAAAGATAATTATTGATTTTTCTGCATGTGCAATAAAGCTGTTTGGTTGGGGAGCGGGTGGAGCAGCACGTGGAGGTGGGAATGGGGAGGTTTGGGCAAAATCAGGCTCTGGCTCTACCCACTGGGTGCAAGACAAAAATTAAAAAAAATAAATAAATCACCATGTATAGAAAAATATTTGTGCAGCTCCAGGACTAACTCAGCTTTCTTGTCTCTACTAGAGGGAACAGATTAAAATTTAAACCTAGTTAAACACATTTTCTCCTTTGCCCCCTCGGGTACCTCTTGAACGCAGGCAGCTTTGCCCTGCGGATCGCTCCTTCCCTCAGCCCCAGAGCTCATCCTCCCTGACAGCAGCCGAGCATCCCCAGCGGGTGTTCCCCCAAAGCAGGGACCCCTCTCTTTTTTCCATCACCTGCAAAATGAAAGCCTGGGGGGGAGGAGATTGAGGCCTTTAAATGTTGGAGAGCCTTGTTTGTAGCCCACCGGGCAGGGTGGGGAAAGCTCAGGCTCAGCCCTTGTGTCATTTATAAAAAAAAAAACAACAAAACCACACAAAAAACCCCCCAAACAAATAATGGAAGAAGAGCTCCCTAAGGAAAAGATTATTTTTTAATATTCTATTTTATTTTATTTTATT
>NW_010298392.1:0-38069 GCF_000700745.2 Antrostomus carolinensis
GTATGACCTTGAGTTTAGAGGTATGATAGCACCAAAGTTCTAACGTGGTACCATCTCAGCAAGTAACTACATCTGCTCTAATTTCCTCCTGAATGTTTAAACTTTTAATTTTAAATAACTTCTTTCTTAAGAAACTATATATTTTTTAAATCTACAAATTTTAATGTTGTTTGGGCAATATAGTTTGGTAACATAGTCCTTCAGGAATAATAGTGGTATAGTTTACGAAATTTTAACGTAATGTAACTTTGTGAATAGTTACTACTGCCTTAATGGATTTGTGGTTTTTAATTTGTCTTGGCTTGGGTGATGCTGAAAATCTAAGCTCTTAACTGAGAGTCCTGTTTGAAACTGGAAGTTCATACCTTCGAGAGAAAATCAGGAACAAGATGTGAGTATATTAGTTGAATATACCTGGTCCTTGAAGCTTAAGTCAAGAGGAAAAGTCTAAAGATAAATGAAAGTGGTGGAGGAACCAAAGCACGTTTGCTTTCCTTGAGCAGTTTGAAAATAGGCAAGAGAACTAACATTTCAGACAAAATTCAGGAAAAAGAGTATTTCATTATGTTGTGACAGGCTATGGCCTTTGGCATTCAGAATTCTGATTATGCATAAATTTATGTAAATGAGTTAGCCAAAGAAATGAAGAAAATAACGCAAAAAAACCCAGTACTTGTAGGATTGGGCAAAAATTCTTTGTAGCTAGTAGGTTTCTTCCCTCCTTTAAATAGGTCTTTATTTTCTGCCTTTTCAGATAAACAATTAATCTTTTAATCTTTTTAATACTAAGTTTGATTGGGTGATTTGAAACATAAGTTTTTCCTGTGTGGTGATGGATTAGTTTAATAGTCTACCTGTGCACAGAGAGCTACAGAGAATCTTCAGGTTGAGTGAACTGGGAGCTCCATTGAGGGCTCCAGTAGAGCTATGCGGATTGATACCATTTGGCTTGTTTCACAAGCCAGATTTTTTTCTATGTTATGGCCTGAAGCATCTGCCTTACGAGGAGAGGCTGAGAGAGGTTGGGACTCTTCAGCCTGGAGAAGAGAAGATTGAGAGGGGATCTTATCAATGTCTGTAAATATCTGAAATGTGGGGGCCAAATGGATGGGGCTGAGCTCTTTTTGGTGGTGGCTGGTGACAGGACAAGGGGCAATGGGCAAAAACTGGAACACCGGAAATTCCATACAAACTTAAGGAAAAATTTCTTTACTGTGAGAGTGCCAGAGCACTGGAACAGGCTGCCCAGAGAGGTTGTGGAGTCTCCATCTCTGGAGATGTTCAAAACCAACCTGGATGCTTTCCTGTGTAATCTGGTATAGGGAACCTGCTTTGGCAGGGGGGGTGGACTAGATGATCTCCTAAGGTCCCTTCCAACCCCACCATTCTGTGATTCTGTGTGACTTTGTATGTATGTGTAGCTATAAAGTGAATGTCTCTTCAAAAAAAAATAAAAAAAAAAAAAAAAATTGATGGGACTGCTCTTTTAGTCTAACAATCTAATGCTACACAGGACTGTACATGGAGCCACAAGATGTCACTTATTTGCCTAAGAATTTTTAAACATTCACAGTAATTTAAATGTGCTTGGAAAGACTTTCCTTGCCTGTTAATTTTATGTGGACTTTTTTTTTAGCCACTTATTTATATTACTAGATGGTTTAATTCTTTATGGATGTATGTGTGAGGAATATGACTAGCAGGAAGAAACAATATTTTCAGTATTAATCAAAACACTAATTGTTTTCAAATGTCATGTTTTTAAGTTATGAAGTTATCTTTAAATTATCTGTTTTCCTTTTATTTACATCAGGGCAACCTTATTGAAGTCAATGGACACGTTTCCAGCTAGTTGGTACTGCAGCAAGAGTTGTATTTCCAATCTAAATAGATAAGTCTGGCTGTTAATATAAAATCATATCTCATTATATTTACAGGGATAATAAGACATGGATAGATGGTTAGTACAGCCTAAGAAGTGTGTTAGCTTTCAGCATGCTTGGTAATGGTTAAAATGTTAATGAAAAACATTAGAAAGGGAATTTTGCACTACTCAGGAAATCTTGACATGAAGAAAAAAGTTAATTTCATCCCTGCCTCATTAATCAGATCTGCCTACAGCTAAGAAAGTGTCACCTAAGTATGTTTTGCTTGCTGCTGTGTGTTGCTGATGAAGATACTGACATACAAAACAGAAGTAATTGGATTTGTGCTAGAAGGCAATGGCAAAAGTAAAAAGCAATGAATTGGAACATGCTTTATGACTGACCTTTGTAAAGAATGCCTTAGGCACCTCCATGTGGTGGCTGTCATTATTAGTGGTGACTATAGATTCAAGTTTGTTTAAGCAGTCATACACATGAATCGTTTTGCATGTGTCTTATCTGCCATAGATCATACACATCTTTGCAGGATGGCAGGGAGCAACAGCCTTCAGGTTTAGAGAATTAGCCAAGAGGACCTCTGGCCTCTGTGTCTTCATCATTGCTGTTATATTTCCTGGAGGTGCAAAAGAAAAGCAGCTTCTTAATGTGCTGTCCCAAGACTAGGCAATGCACTGAGATTAAGACTTCCCACTCGAGGGAATGAACTACACTTTGGCCATTTTTTTGTTTGTGTTCTGGGATTGTTTTATAACTACACAAGAAGAAACTGTCCTAGGAACTGGCTTTCCAAGAGAAAGTCCACAGGAAACCCACATTCTGTCTTGCTTTTATTATAATGTGTAACCCAATAAAGCTTGAGCAAAGCAAATGTTAATGTTTTGGGTAGTCAGAAAAACTAGGGTTTATGGTAAGCTCTACTGTGACAACGGGATGGGAAAACAGATTCATGTCCATGTTATTACATTAAGTACCAAATAAAGCAGAATATATTTAGTATAACCTTATATAAGACCTAAAAGCTTAGGTTTGTGAACAGAAATACTTCACTTCCTTGATTTAGCTCCTACTTACTGTATGCTCACCGAGATCTTCAGCAGTCCCTGGACCTAGGCTAACTCTTGTCAGGTCATTCCTACCAGTACATGACTATCCTGGAAAAAAGTATATATCTTTCTAATCTTTCACTAAAGTAATTTAGTTGTTTTATATAAAATCCTTATAAGACCATTGATTTTTTGCAATGATCCTACTGTCTGTCAGACAAAATTATGATGGTACTATGTAAGCTTATCAAAGTCTTTTTAAGAGTCAAAAGTGGAGTAACAGATCCAAGGCAAGGAAATTTTACACCAAATAAATTGAGCATGTTGGTGGTATAAGCACTTCTGATGAAAATGAAAAAGAAAAGAAGAAAATAGTAGCAGTCTGTGTAATTACCATTTTGCAATAAGCATAATGGCTGACGAGTATGTGACAATCAGGACAGGGAGTGTTTGTCTGCTGTCTAGTTAAAAAAAAAATAAAAAAAAATTAAGGGCCACTTACCACCACATGCATACTCTACAAATATGAATGTACCTGAAAATATTCTCTCTGTAACACTGGTTATCTGACGTTCCCTGTCCTCTTTCCCCTTTCCTCAGTAAAGCAGAAGCCATACATAAAGACTGAATCCAGTGGAATTTTGTTTTTTATATTTTGTTGCTCTTCGCTTCCTAATAATGTCATGTTTCCATCATCCTTATTATTCTATGTGTGTGCACAATAATTTGTAGCATTATTTCATACATCTCTAAATTTATTCACAAAATGAAGTAGAGACAGTCTTTTGTAAGAATAAAAAAGATTGCTAGAGTTGTTGTCCTCTCTGGTTTATATTTTAGTTGTAGGTTTTTGTAGTCCTCTCTGTTCTTATGCCAAAGAAGCTGTTTAGATGGACTTCTAAGGAACATTTGTAAAGCAAGTAGCAATTAATTTAATTTTTTAAATGATGATACTACTAGCGTGTTTTGCATGTGCTGTGACAGAACTCTAGGCAACCATAGCAATGTTTCTTTTGTGGTCAGCAGCTGCTCTTTTGGGGTTTTTTTGCATTGACAATTTTAGAATGTGGAAGCAATAGACTAATGTTTTCATAACTACAGTAAGTGCAATACCCAATGGGTACTGAAATTAAGTAGTCCACAATAAGAGTAATATTCCTTTTTTTGTCACAGCTTATATTTTTTTCATTAATATTCTACTACTGTTTCTGTAAAATATTCCAGTTCAGTGTCTAAATGCCAATCATTCTTTTTAGTTCATTTTGAATAAGCTAACAGGTAAACTCCACTTATATAATTTGTGAAAAAAAAAAGGAGAGTTATATCTATAAATCAGATCCAGCAACAAGGACCCAATAATACTACTGAGCTAACATTAGAGAAGATCTGGTAGATTCAGGCGAATTCTTTCAGTCATTGTGCAGCGCTTACATTACTGTTCAGAAGAGCAATAATTTCTCTTGATATTGTACAAAAAAAGTATGTGTTCTATATTCAAAATGTGAAGATGAATGTTTTCTTGCTGTGTCTGAGGTGCATGCATATTTTAGGAACAGATTTTTGCAAGAAAACTAGAATAATACAGTTGCAAAAGAAGCTCCTTTGCTTGCTGCATTAAATAAAAAAACGCAAAACAAAACCAAACCATATTTAAGCTCAAGAACTGTGACTAGAATCAAACTTAACTTACATTATTGTGATCTCTATTAAAATAAATATTTAATAAGCAAAACTAAATCAAGCATTTCTGGATATATCTTTGGGCTTCTTATTTCCTCTGTGAAAAAATTGTTTGACAAGAGTTGTTAAAAGGATAACTAAGAAGTTTCTTCATTTAGTGCCAGTTGCACTCTAGAAGTCTTGACCAAAATGATTGAAACACATCTTGGGGGAGCCTGCTTACATTGTCAATGGTCAAAAGCAAGTACCAGATTCTTTAGAGTAAGCTTTGCACAGGTCACAACAAAAGCCCTTTTAAAAAACACACCGTTCTGTATACTAGTGTTTTCTGTTTCCTTTAAGTTTTTCATCTGAGCGATGGGTTGATGGGTTGTACTTATAAATCAATGCAAAAGGGAGAAGTTTTGTGAGGCTATGATTTAATAAAGGCTCTTGCATTAACTTGGAGGACTATGTGAAAAGAGATTGAGTAACTCCTTAGGGTTCAGCTGCCTTATAGAATGCACTTGCTAATAGCGAAATAGTCTTCTTGAAACAATTTAACTTATGAAGAACTGTTTGTGTTCAAATTTTATCCAGGTTTCTGCCTGCGCAACAGAAATATTTTTAAGACATGTTGTGGAAGTAGACTTGTTAAAACAGTGGCAAATCAGAACAACGTGGAATGTAGCTATTATTTTTTGGTGGGATGCACCTTCACTTTCTTTTGTTTCTTCCCTGATGATAATCAATGGAGAAGAAAAATAACCCCTTAAAAATGACAAAACTGTACGGAAATTAGGATTAATATAGTTGATTTACATAATGTTAGCTTTTTAAAGAAAATGTGGGCTGTGTATTCCTCTGCTAGAAAGCAGCCAAAAATAGAAGCCTTTCTATTGTACCTTTCTTACTAAGTTAATTACACGGCTACTTTGAAATGAATTGCTTACACCAGTATGTAATATGTAAGGAATATTTATATCTGAAATCCTTGATTGTGTCTTTGCAGTTAAGAAGTCCCTATTAAATATATATATATATATATATTATTTACTAAATTCTGTTTGTGATCATTTACTATGGTGCTTACACCCCTCTTGATTCTTTCAGTGTAGATTCTTATTTTCTAGACTCAGATAGAGAAACTTAAAGTAGTTTGGATGTGAAAAGATCTTTGCCTAGTCATACTATATGCTATGACAGGAGGAAGATATTGTTCTGATACTCCTCTGTTTTCTTTGAATTGACTTATACTTGGAGGAATTATTGCTTTGTCCTCGGAATAAATCAAGGATAGAATAGTATTGCAGCACCTTTTCTTTAGCAGTTGCCTCTTACACATTTAACCCAAAAGTTCCTCTCAACTGGTTTCTCAAAGGCTTATCCATCAACACAATGCTAATGTATAACTTCAAGGTTAACCAAGGAGGAAGTCTTTTGTTTTAAATTTTAATATTCATCTAAGTGAAGAGCTAATGACACTGAAGACATATATAATGCAGAGAGAAATTGGAAAAGCCTCTTTGCATGTGTCCATTAATGCACTACTTGATGACTGCGGAAGAAATTTGTCACAGAAACATTGCTATTGAGACAAAAACCTTCACCATCCTTTTATTCTTGTTTCAAAGACCATGGCTCCTTATCTCAATAAATTATAATCTCTGGCAATTTTTATATGGTGAATGTTTTACATATGAATAATCTTAGAATGATTACAAATATTGCAGAATGAATACTGCATGGGTTTTTCATTTGTTGGTTTTTGGGGGGTTTTTTTGGTTGGTTGGTGGGGTTTTTTTGAACATGTTTATTTAGACTTGTCCAAGGACTTTCTTTGTCTGTTTTAAAATTTCATTTTTGTTGTTGGACTTCTGTAGACTTTTGAGCAAGTGAGGACATAAGCCAAGAATGTTTGCAGGAACAGCAATTTTAGGTAAAAACTGAGAAAGTAAGTAGAATATGAGTTTTAAGTTGTAGCTAACAGAGGGGAAAATTAGATATGCTCAGCAGAAACAAGATTCTAGTTGATATAGAGGTAGAAATATAATATGAACAAATGCTTAATCAAATTAACTCACATTTGTAACTTCGGTTATGAAATAATAAAAAGGACTTTTTAAATAACACTAGCCTAATGACCACAAATTTGTTGCAGAAAGAAGGCAGATTAAGAGAAAATAAATTAGAGAATACTGTGATTTAATGGTGTATTCTGGAAGTGCGGTGAAATGTGTTAAGCCTTTGTTAAAACTAATTCACTTGGGCATGCTTATGATAAGACAGCAGGGAACAGTAAGGAAAAAATGTATGTAGGCTTGTTTGCATTCACTTAAGATAATTAAAGGTTTGGGTTTTTTTATCAATCATACTTATAGAAAACAACGTAACTGATGGAATGATTGGTTTGAGGTGGCTCTAATCAAGAATCAGAAGTTGATCTGTGTGAGGTTATTCAATTACGCTTTCAATTTGGACGTAAAACCAAGTTTCACAGGATTATGGATTGTGGAGTTACCCTGTGAGAAAATAAAAACAATATGATCATTAAAAATATAAAAGAGAAGATAATGCTACTTAAATTATCTAAACTCTCTCCTGTTAGTTATTTTTTTTTCCAATCAATTTAATAAACACAGTTGTTTTATGAATTTTTGAATGTGTCTTATTTAGCTAACCACAACAAAACCATCAGTGATAATGTATTTTTTCATTTAACTCTGCTATTGATATTGATTGCAGTGTTAACTGTTTGCATTAAAATAAAAAAGCCTTCTTGTAGCCCCAGGTGAGGCTAAACAGTTTGTTGCTTGTCTGTGTAACTGGCAGTGCTGTATTAGTTAATATTCTATTAACCTCTTTAAGAAATTTGTCTAATTTTCAGATTTGCTGCAGAATTGAGCATCATCTAAATAATTTATTAATATGAAAGAACAGGAAAACTCATTTTCTCTAAACACTCAGTGCCTAAATTTTTGCTTTTGGCAGCAGAGAACAAAAGGAAAGAAACAATTCAGTGTCTTTTTAAGACTGCTTATATTACATTTTATCTTACAAGTTAGACTTGAAAGCAAAGCATTTCTGTAACCTTACTTTTTGTATATACGATCTGTGGTATCTATTTGTCTATATGTAGGTATATTATATATATCTAGCAGTATATAAATGTAAGATGACAGATTCCCTTGGAGTACATAAAGTTTATAACATTTCACATTCTCATTACAATTACTGTCAAAATAATAGGCTCACATTTCTGTTATGTTCTAGTTACAACCTTCAGTGAGATATTGGAATTTTAAAGCCTCATATATTCAAAGAATTAGGGCAATATACTATATTACTGTGACCTTTTCAATGTTCTATAAATGGGTGGCTGAAAATTTTACTTTTCCTCCTTGTTTACTGCTCTTCTCTTTTCCTCTTTGTTAATTGTGTGGGGAAGAGTTGAAATGGGTGACCTTTCCAGTGTTTTGTATTTTGATTGGCCAAAAGATGTATCCAACTTGCATAGTACTGTACTCTTAACAACACAGTTATATTGCACAATTTTATTAAGCTATATAATACATATAATTTTTGCAGTTACGTGAAACTAAAGTAATATCTGAGGCATCATAAAGCAGCATTTTGTTTCAAAAATGTTCCTATTGATAATGAAATGAAGATGATCTGTGATACTTAATTTTCAGAAGGTACAATCATAGGTATTTATAGACATTTCTGGCACATAATTTGGAAAATTTTAGACAGTAAACCTCTTTGTTCATGTATATATTGCTGCCTGGATAACACTTTTATTTAGTAGCACTGGTAATGTTTCTCTCTCTCTTTTTTTTCCCCCTTCTCTTATTCAGCAAGGCAATACTGAGCTTAGAAGGGTGATATTTTCCATTTCAGTAATCCTTTAGTTTTAGTGACTTGGAAGCATTCTGTAAATGCTAAAGGTCTGTTAGCCTTACATCTATGAAAGAATTGCATTTAATCTGTTTTTTTTCTAGTGCTGTGCACACTAACTGCTACTTAGTATGTGAAACCTCAGTCCAGACTGGTGGGGTTTGTGTGTGTTTTTGTTTTAATTTTTCAATATTAAAAGAAGGAGTGAGAAGGGTATGGAGGAAAAAGACACTTCCAGAAAAGAGGTGGATGAGGGGAGGACTTAAAATGTTTGCATAGTCTTGAAAGGGAGTAGGGAACATTTCAGTCTAAATCTATAAGAGTGATGGCAAACTAAGCACACTTCCCTGAACTACTGCTTTTGGTAACCTTATGTGGTAGCACAGTCTCCATTACAAATGTAATACAACTACTGTAAAGAAATGATATATCATTATTGATGTGTTTCACCACTCTCAAAAAGCTTCATTTTATTTCTAATTTGTGTCCAACTTCTAATGCTAGTATAATGGAGCAAAAGCATAAAAATTTCATTTAATTCATAGGCATTAGTTTCAAGTAACACTCATGAGAAGTAGAGACATTAAGAATTTGTCCTACACTTTGGATTCTTTCATATTGACATTTCATTTGTAAATAATGGCATAGAATTGGGAATTTTAAATTATATTACTGCATTATCACTGTAGGGGTCATGCCACAGTATTTGTGAGGTGCATTTAGTGTGGCAGCAAGTGGGCTACTGATAAAAGCAGGAAAGATAAGCTAAGGCTGACACAGCAATGAGTTGCCTTTTTTTCTAATGTCTGAGAATAGTCCCAGGTTTATTGAAATTAGTGACATCCATGTCTACTGTGTTCAGTTACTAGAAGAAAGGATACTGGTAAACAAGCATGCTGTCAAGTCTGGTTTTTTATCAAGAGTTCTTTTGTCATTGTCTTTGCTGTACTAAAAGTTTAGTGTTTTAGAGATAATTTTAAAATTGATTCTATATGATACATAATTAAAAATTGATTTTTTTTTATTTTTTTTTTTTTTTAAAGAATATTTTATTTCAATGGAAAAAAAAAGTTTGGCAGCTATGCAGTATGGCTAGGAAAAAATAAAGAACTGGAGTTAATAGGCTTGCTTCTTACAACCTGTTCTTGCTTTAGTTGTAGTGAGATACAACCTTGCTCTCAGTGACTATGCCTATATCATTCCTGGAGCTGCCATCAAAGTAACTGCAATGTGAAATGCCTCATGATCTTTCTGCTGCCCATCTATATAGCCTGAGCTTCCAGGCTGTTTCAGACACTCTTTATGCATACTCAGGGCAGCACCTGCAGCTGTTGTGTGTGTAGAGACAATAAATTGGGTATTTAGAATGGGCAACAGATCTGGGAATCCATCAAGAGGAAAGATTCTGTAATCTCTCCCTTCGCCAATGGTGAAAATTGTATTTGAACTTCTGAAAGTTATTCTCTAGAGCCAAACTCTAGCAGTTCGTTTTTAGAACTTTCATACATTTAACTCCAAGCATCACCTGGGGTACACATATATATATACTAAAAAAAGTTAAACAGATTCCATATTTTAATACCAATTTTAAAGACTATAATTTCATGCATCTTTGTGATTTTTTTGAGGGCTTAATTGCTATGTCATGGTAATGCTTATCAGAAAACACTGAAAAGCTTTAATTACTTTGTACTTTGGTTAGTTATGAATGCATACAGAATTTAACTATTTCCCCAGAAGCAAATAAAGTCCACATTTATTATGTTGCATAAAAGTTATGGAATGATTTAGAATAATTAAGCTAAAGGCTGTCTTACTTGGGATTTAGCTTGTCTAAATGATGCATAAAATTAATCTCAGAAAATTATTTCATATTAAACTACTACATGAGAAAGATGCATTAGGATCTTCTCAAAGTTTTGTTATAAGGAATGCCTCTTATGGCAGTGGACTACAGGTGTATTATGTAAAGCAACAGAATTGTAGTGTGATAGTTTCTCAAATTAAGCTAATCAAATAAAGCAATCGGGGAAAAGAAAGAGGAATTAAGAAGTGTAAAAGAAGACAGAATTTAAAAGCAATAAAGCAGAAGAGGAGATTGTGATGGAAATATTAGGCAATTTGAATAGAAAGTTGGGAAAATAGAGAGAGATGTAGGTAATAAGAAAGGAGGAGAGGAAAAATGAAAAATAACCATAACCCACAAGTTCTCAAAGTTAGCCTTGATATGTTTACAGTCAAAGTTTACTATTGCAACCATATTTAATATCTATTGCCTTGTTAAAAGCAGCTCCAATTAAGGAGGTTTCACTGCAGTGGTTTTCCAGGAGTGGTCTATGAAGCTTAAGTGGCAATGACAGGTACACTGAAAGCTGTCACAGTTGTTAATATTTTGTAGAGTCCCAAGAGCATGGTTGTGACAAGGAATAAATGGGTTTTCTATATATAAGGAATAGATTTGTATTCCAAGGTTTTCTAAACATAGGTTTAGGTGCAGGATGCTGTAAAAACTTTCTAATAGCACTAGAGTTTTCAGTCTAAAATACATCTCAGGATTATAAAGTAGTTGGGGAGGCCAAAATAAAAAACCTATTTGACAGTTAGAAAACAGTTTCTAATACTTAGCTTTTCTGATTTTCTCTAAATTCTATTACTATTTACAAAAAGGCAATCTTAAATGATAATATTATTTAGCTAATGAAAGCTCCACAAACGAACTGTACAATTCTCTATTGTAGCATCAACATATTGGCAGTAAGGAAACCTCTGCTTTCTCAGCTGGATGTTGGTAATTAATATCTTGCTGTCCAATTAGATTCTTTCCTTCTCATTTGAATGTTGATTTCCAAAGCAAATGTCCATGTTGCTGGCACGCGCTGTGTTCTAGTCAAAGAGAACATCTGGCTTCCCACCAGTGAATGTAATACAGGAAGGCAGGCCTTTCTATGCACAAAATCTGCTGAGTTCGTTACGAACAACAGACTGTGTGAGTTACGAGCATTACATAGATGTTGGTATATCATTGTCCTCGAAATGCAAAGAGATCAAGGTTGCCCTCTGAAATTTCTGTAGACCTCAGTGGAACAATGGCTTATTTCAATGTTTTTAAAAAATTGTAATGATGTTAAACTTCTAGGAATTTTCTAGGAAACTTTTAAGTAAAAATATTTTTATCTGAGAAGTTGGGCTATATCTACAATCAAAAGAAAATTCTTAAGAACACACAATAAAAGTAATGCTTTGCTGGAATATAGTTTGAGAAGACTTTTTTTCTTATGGGGCAGATATTGCCTCCAATTATCTTTGAACAAGAAGGGGCGGGTCTAGAGTTCTTATAAATACTGCAGCTCTTTAGAAATTACTGTAGTTATCTCTTCTTGTGCTTTGCTTTTTCCAGTCCTCAAGGTAGCTGTGTCTCAGAGCACACCTCTGTTTCCATAGTCCTCTCTCCTTGGTCCATGCAGGAGTGGAGAGATGGGCAAAGATACTAGCCTCTTCTTTCACTGAAACACTAACTCTGTCTTAACTTTTCTATCTAGTTTTTCCCCTTTTAAATATAGCTGTCTTTAATGGATGTAGTTGGAAGACAACCAGTTAAGCTGTGGAAGTTATCCTTAGTTGCAACGAGTATAGATATGAGTGCAATTTGCAGCTCTGAAGGTTTTCAGTGGCTGTGAGTATTGCTCATTTCAGTGTTTGGGAAATGGTAACAAGGCTGTGCAACCTTTTTTATGAGCAGAAACAAATAATAGGTTCCTCAAAAATCCCAAAATCACTTGTTTCGGTAGTGCCATGATCATCTCATATGTTAGGATCTTCTCATATGTTGGATTTTGTCCAGTCTGAGAATCCAGCAATGGAAACCTTCGATTTGATTTAAAGGTGAAGGGTTGTCCTGTAAAAAAGCTTCATCTTCATGCCCGAGGAACTGATTGTAGATGAAGCTTGTCAGTGCTTCTGAGGATACTGTGCAGAACACAAAATGCAATGTACTAGAAGTTACTAAAGCTGCATTTTATTTTTTTTATTTCAGAGAAATTGCCTGTTTCTCAAAATGCTGTTGTAAATATCACTTTACATAAGCACATTAATGATCAAATATTAGATTACCCTTTTGTGATATTTTCTCAGCTTTAATTTTTATTTAATTGAAACTATTAGTAGTGCTGTAACATTTAGAAGAATGCCTGTTGTAAGGTCAGGTGCTGTTTATCCAAAAGTACATATTTGTCCAGCAAGCTAATATTTTTAAGACATTATAATATTAGCTGTATTATATGCATTTTCCCAGAGATTGTGCTGGGCAGGGAGTGTAAGGTTTTAAAAAATATTGCAAAGAATGATTGCAAATACTTTTTTAAATAATAAAATTTGCACTGCCATAATGTTCTCTGATATAATTTTGTCAGCTTTCCAGCTGGAAGACAAGACTTGAATAATATTTCATGTAAAGTTAGTGAGTTTTTCTGTAAATATTTTGCGCAACATTTTTCTTTTCCTCATCAAATGTGCAGCTTTTGCAAAGTTACTGACTTTCTCTTCTTCTGACTACAGTCTTTTTTAATTAAAATTTTAAAAGTACTGAGTTAATTTCAAAATATTTAAAGAAGTCATTCTAAAACCTGACAGTCTTTAATGAGATATATATATATATAGTGCTGTTAAAGCATTTTGTGCTAATCCTCCACATGTAAGTATGTGTGTTACATGAAAAGATATACGTGACGTGCAGCTTTGAATTTGTTTACCCTGAAGTTTTCTAGATGACAGACTTTATAAGTATATTTTTTTTGTTGTTGGCAATACATATAGGATCCAGCCACGTCTTTCATTCTCTAAGGTAGATAACCTTCTGAAGCTTTGTAAAATCTGCAAGGTCAGAAGAACTGATCAATGGTCCTACTGTGTTTCTCCAGCTAGTTATATTAAGTTCCTTGTGGAGCTCCTAGAGGACAGCTTTTTCTTCTGCCACATTGAAAACACTGTGAACATTTTTTTTGTTGTTTTTTTTTTAAGAAATACTTTTGTACAAATATTATCATAGCTGGAAAAGGATTTATTAGGTTATTTTGACTTTATCCTGACAGTAGAGGATTATTCTTTCAAATTTGTCATCTAGTAGAGCCATTAATCTTGTCATTTTTCTAATTTTCCTTTTTCTTTTTAATATCAGATATTTGAATTCCTGTTTATTTTTCTGTTGCTCATAAACAATTTTCCTCAGAGGTTTATAAAGAGTACATTAGACGTTATCAAGAGGGAAACTATTCCTTATGAATTAGCTTAGTAAGATTCATGTAAATCTTAAAGATACATTGTTTGTAATGTTAAAGTGAACTATGAACATGCCTTCTATCTTCCCTTTTTTCATCTAGTGTGGGAATACAGAGCATCTTCTGCCCATATAGTGATTCAGAAATTAATTGTTGATATAAGCAGCCTCTGACATCCTTTTCTCAATACTCAAAGTCTGAATTATTTTACTAAACACAGAGGTGGTTCTTTTTTTCCAGCCTTCTCAGTTAAAGCCCTCCAATGGCAGTCTGGCAGTAAACATCTCTGTGGGTTTTCTTCCCTTTTCTAGGCTTTCCCCAGACAATGGAGCAGTGCCTGGATGACATTGTAAGTTGATCCAGTAGTGTGTACCTGGCACCTTTTGCCTAAGAAGACTCTGAGGTTAATCTTTGAAATTTCCACTTAGACCTTATCTTTGGCTGTAATGTTACATAAAAGCATCTGATTCACCCTCACTGTATCATCATTGTGTGATGAAGCTTTCTTCCCCTTTTATTTGTCTCCTCCATAACCTTCTCTCAATCAGTTCTCACTTGAAGACATTTCATGCCTTCTCATTTTTCTTCTCCTGGATCAGATAGACTTCCTTTCCATATGTATGCAGCAGCATGTCTGTATGCATATATAGATATATTTGTAATTTTACTCTGTGTAATTGCTGACATTACAGTAGAAAAAGCCTGTTGCTATTGTGAAACAATATAAATTCAGTTAAAACAGAATTTATCAGACGTTAGAGTCCTTTCAAAATACTTCTTATTCCATTTTGTCTCCTCAATTATTCAGAAAATCTTGTAGATATGACTTTACTAGAGCTCCATTAGCGGTAAGTTGTCTGCTTTTGGTCCCTCCTCCTTGTGGGATATTTTGCTCTGGGATTCCAGTGGTGAGTCTGTGATAAATGTAGCTTTTACCGGGACTGTTTTACATATATTTTTCCTTAATAGAAATAATTCCTTTTGTAAGAAGATTGGTCTCTTCAGTAAAGTGTACGTACTTCCAGTACTAGATATTTCTGCTTCCTGCCAAGACAAGCTGTTGCATTTGCTTTTAAGCATGTACCTTTAATTTCAGTAGAATTAGCTCCTACAGGCATATGCTTTACATATCATAATAACATTTCCTCTGCCTCTCAATTCATTTGTGCAAAATGAGATGGATTTTTTTTCTTCTTTACTCTGTCTACTAGATTACTTATCCCAATATAAGTCTTTAAAGACTGGGAAAAACATGGAAACAACCATTCATTTATCTTCTTTGTAATGCTCTTCTAAAACAATTATTTTCTCTTTTTAGTTGGAGTGCTTTGTGGACAAGCAGCTATTGAGGTTTATGTGGGACTTTGATATTGTAATCAAAATTCTTCTCTGAAGGCTGATTTTCATGATTATAAAATTTCTAGATTGCATTCATTCTTATAAAACCACACAAACCTTGAACTGTAAGATGTGCTCTTATGTTGAAAAATACTTCTTATGCTGTAATTGTTGAAGATATGTGAGTTAATATTGTTAAAAATGAAGGAAATTGGAAAGAAAACATTTTTTTTTTCCAAGAGGCAATTTTACATTTCTTTTTATCTACAAGAGAAAGTATTGATAAACAGTAATGATGACTAGAAATAATCTCCACAACTGATCATCTGAAATATCATAGATACAATAAGGTTAATTATAGCCCTGAGTGAGTAAGATGAAACCAAGAGGAGATTGTATTTGGGGATTTGGGAAGCAAAGGGGCTTTTAATTGACATACTAAAAAAAAAAATAAAAAAATCACTGTTACTGGATTCAGAATTCTTTCATCTGACCCTGTAGACCCTGGTTGATTTGTGGAGGTTCATTTAGTCACTTAAAGGCCTTCTCAGACTGTCACAAAAAACAGGTCCTACCAAAAGTTGTTTTATTTTTTGAAGGACACTGCTGCTTTTTTCTTTTCTTTTTTTTTTTTTTTTAATAAACCTTCAAACAGTTGACATTGCATCAAGAAGCAGTACTTCTGATGTAATTAGAAGCAAAATAGAAATATGTAGATACATTGTAAGGACTTTATAGCTTATTTTTTTAGGCTTGAGTAAAACAATTCAACATATGCTTATACATTCTCACACATGTTGCCCCAGCCCGTAGCATGCTGAGTTATACCTTTGAGCCTTCTGATCTATGGAAGTCTCAACTTCTTTTTCTGTGCTTAGCAACCTGTATAACTCAGCACTATGGGAGTAAGTATATGCATGTTTCAATTTTCAATAGAAGAGGCAGCAAAGAGGGACTGTAATAAAATGGGTGTTAGTACACATGCATGTTTAGTTGAGAAAGTATGATAGTGGCTAATATTGTCATGTAACTTGCTTAAAAACTGCTCAATTACCTGAGAAATGAAGGGTGGCAAATGTGATGCTAATTTTTTAAAAGGTAAGATCTGGGGAACTTCAGACTTCTAAATTCGATACTTATACCAGGCAAATTAATATAGGCCCTCCTAAAGGATAAAAGTAGTGGACACATGGGTAAGTATGATATAGCTTGAAAGAACCAGTATAGATCTGTAATTAAAGTTTCTGCCTCATAAATTAGTCAAGATGTTCAAGATACTGAAAATCAAGGCCAGTTTACGGAAAACCTTGATGAGACCAACCAACTACACAATAAAATTCAGCATAGATTACTGTAAAGTTTTGCATACAGGAAGCAATGAAAAAGTCCTCATTTAGTACATTTACCTCTGTTTCTTGTTACCTCTGTTAGCCTTCCTTTGTAATTTCCTCCTTCATTTAGCATGTGAGTTTGCTTGCGGGAGAGTGGAAATGCTAGTCAGAGAGGTATGTCTGTGCAGGAAAGGAATAGATTTCACTCAAAATAAATAAATAAATAAATAAATTTTAAAAATCAGCTTCTGTTCAGGGGAGGTGAACTCTAGAGGCCACTTCTACTTCTGAAGTTTATGATAATAGGGACATATTTTGTGAAGAGAAAAGCAACCAAAGTTTTAATGTGAAGTATGTTGAAACTTGTAGTTACTTTACCTTTAGTAATAAATACCAATCATTTAAAATATTTGGAGGTTTGCTATTAACTGGCATATAAGCAACATAGAAATTGCCAGGTCAGGTACAAATTTCTTGTGTGTTGTTTTGATGCAAAGACTAGAATATGGGAGGATTCCAGCTGGTTTTGCCGCTTTTTATTTATTATTTCAGTCACTTTCAAGCACAATTGTCATTAATGTTATCATCTGGGAATTGTTAAGAACATGCAGCAGTAAATTTGTTGATGGAACTAACACACAGTTGTATAAATTCTTTTTGCAGGGACAGATTTTGAGCCAGTTAGTCCATATGAAATTGTACTTGTATTATATTCTTTAATCATTACTGACATGGAAGAAATTAGAATATGGCTTTATGTACTTGTCATACTTGTTGACTGGTGGGATAGCAAGAACTGGTAGTACCCAGATAGAGGTGATAACAGTATGTGCCCTAATTTGAAGTTCACTGGTGCAATTTTTTACCAGTTTCTGTGCTATGAGGTTTACATTCAACTAACAGGGTAAATGGATACAATCTCCATTAAAGCTAAATAGCATTCATAGTTGCTTTTAGTGACTTTTACTTCTTTGCTTTTACATTTAATGTAGTCCTGTAATTTTTGCTACTATTATTCCTTTGCTCTCTGCGTGGTTGCTATTCTTATTCCTTTGCTCTGTATGTGTGTGTGTGTATAAAAGGAAATATTTTGTTCTTTCTGGTGGGAGCTAACTCCTTTTACTCCTAGGGAGTATGAAACTACTAGTAAGGATGAAACTAACAGAATTATAATTTGCTGGGATGACTTAAATGTCTAGGCAGGATGGGATTTACAAGCAGAGCTAATATTCAGCTGATACAGCTAGACAAACAACAGAGTAATTATTCTTAATTTCTATTTAGCTATGAAATACTCTGTTACTATTTCAGAAGATGACTTGCTGTGCATTAAGTTGTAACTACTCCAGAGGATCTAATATGTTGCATCTCTCAACATATTTGTTGTGACTGAGAAGTATTTTTGTACTAGAAGCCAAACCACACATGGTTTTGTTGAATCTATCTGTTTTTTTGACCAACCTTAATATCGCTCTGTTAAGATCAGTGGTATTGCTCCTAATTTATAAGAAGCAATGGCAAGTAGGTCAGATGGAGTTATGATGGATAGCATGTGTTTCCTTTTGTTTAATGGTTTATTATTTATCTTTCTTATGTAATGTATTATGTATTAGTTTATTATGTAATGTATTATGAAAAGGAACATGCTCATTTTCCTTCAAAAATGTCTGTGGCTGAGAAGCAAGGGAGAAGGCAGTGTTTTGCCTTCAGAGGAAATCAATCCTTCATTTTTACCTTGTAGTCATATTAAAAAGTCTTATTTTCTCATTAGCTGTAATAAGATTAAGGGAAATGAATTCATCTTGCATATAACTGTGCAAGGTGCTGAGTCTGTTATGTGGCTTCTTGGAGCAAGGACACAGTTGAATTACAGTGGGTGAGCTGGGAGAGATCTCATTCCACATCAGCTGCTTGGCAGTAACTACCTGTTTTTTCCCTGCACTCAGTATTGAGTAATTTATGGTAGTTTATCCCCTTGGTGAAAGCAGGATGGATCCTGTATTATTACACCTCCTGTAATTACTGCTCCTCTCACATAACAGGGACATGTTTGCAAGTTTGTGACATGTTGAGTTACGGGTGGAGCTGGAGAGAGCCCTCTGGATGGTGCTGGTCCATCTCTTGACCCTTTAAATCAGTTCTGCTTCCAGGTACATTGATGTTTGCCATTGATCAGCCCCTCTGCTTCCTCCTGCACTACACAAAACTCCTTTTGGATTTTTTACAAGTAGTTATTGATCATGTCTTTGCCTCCAAGGTGGTAAAATTAAGATGCTTAAGGCAAAAACAAAGTACATTTTATGCATTCAAGACTTCTGATAGTTTTTGTTTCACTGTGGATGCTTCACAATGCAGAGCACAGAGCAAACTTGTCCCTTCACAGAACATTCCCAAATTAATTCTGTGTGATTACCATGCAGCAAAGAGATTTGCTAGTTTTATTTTAATTACCACAGTTGTTTATCTGTGGGAATGTACATATGGATCTATGCCTAAACCACATATATCAATGCATGTAAAAGTAACTTCCCAAATTTTGAGAACTGAAGGGACTCTTTGTAGCGTATAATTTTTCTGGAGTTGATTTTATCTCACTATTTTGTAAAATATTTTAGTGGAATTTAGCATTGGTAATTTCAGTTGCAGTTTCTAAAATACTTATTTCCCAAGGTAAAAGATTTCATCCCTGAAAATTTGCACAGTTATTTGGTAGGAAACAGCAACATACTTGGGTTTATTCTCCTTTCAGACACTCTATTCTTATCAGCTGTAGAGAAAAATTAAGCAACATAGGAAGAAAATACAGAATGAAAATTTTGAGATTTGATATGGGAATTATCTTGGGTAAGAATACATTTTTAATTGAAACAGTTGTAAAATATATTGTTCGATTGTTAGTGTAATACTTGACATTAAGAAACTTTTTCAAAAAATACGAGGACTGCACAACTGCATGCTGTCTTATTTTTATTTATTTTTCTTCACTTTACACTGAAGAATAAATCCATTTACAGCTTATCTTTATGGCATAGGACAGTAATTTTTTTGTTTATAAAGCAGCTTTTTTCAAAGGTCAAAGCTTTCTAAAAAGTTGTAATTATATTGCTAAGCTTTTACCCTTTTTTAATATATCACCTTTTTTTTCTGACAGACTACAATAAAGTTTAAAAATCAGATTGTATTATTCTTCCATTTAATGCTACAGAATTTTAATCTATTCTCAACCCATTTAACATATGCAATTAAGTATATTATAGAAAACACAAGTTTCACTAAGCATTGTCATATTTGTTTGAAATACAGTAGAGAAAAACCTTGCAGAGAGAAAATTAGAACAAAAGAGGACATTTTTTGGTATCAGGAAAATACAATGGACAGTTTTATTACAAAACATGCATGTTCTTTTAAAAGCTGACTCATGCCTACTTGATATTGAGCAAAACTAACCTGGAGTTTATTAGCCTGATCATCCAATGTAATAAAATAATAACTTAAAATTGTGTTATATTCTCCAAGCAGCCTAATTACGACAAAAAAAAATTCTTAAATTTTAATTAAGATTAAGGCAAGTTTGTAGTAACCTAATAAGGCAAGAATACACTGATATTGTTAATAAAAACATTAGCATGAGTATTGAGACTATCTCATATGGACTTTGAGAGAAAATTTGTTTACCTGATTAAAAAGGCAAGAAATGTACGTGTATTAATCTATCTCCTGCCCCTTGTGAATGTGCATCTTTAATTTCCTCCTCTTCCTTCTCTGCCTATCAGTTTTTAATAAGCACTGGTCATTGTGTCTTAGCAGAATTCAATAGTGTCTGTGTGCGTGAGGCATAAAGTTGAACGTGCTTATTGAATTTGGTGTGTGAGATTGGTTGGAGGGAAGCATCCTCTGGATGGCCTTGTGATTCTTTTCTCTCCCTTGAACGAGCCTGAGTGCTTGCGCTGTCTTGCCAGTTCAAGGCATTAGTGTAAAACTAATCACTTATTTTACTGGATTAGTTTTGAAAGGAATCAACTTCCTGAGTCAGCTCAGGAGAACCGAGACCCTCAGCCCTGCTAAGTTGGCAATAAGCTTGAGTGTGATCAGATACAGCACAATAGGGCACCTTGAACCCTTACTAGAGAAATCTTACACACTCATGGTCCTGCAAATGTTGCTGTGATGAGGAATGGTCTCTAAATCACACTTTTAGACTCACAAACCATTGGAATCTTGCTATAGAGGTCTTTTAATTTCAGCCTAATTCATACAGAACTTGAGAAGCTACAACCAGTTTAAATACAAAGCAATGATGTGAAAATTTCTCAGTTTGCTGAATGACAGATGAATTTTAGATTGATTAGATTTATCTAATCAAGTTTCTGTGTATGATATACCATGAAGGCAAATTAGTGGAGAATGTCTATCATGAAAATGCTGTTTGGATTTCTCATCATCTATTGTGTTTCTCTTTTCTTTTTTTTTTTTTTCCTTGAAAAAGCATTTTTCTTCTCTGTCTTTGTTAAAAACAGGAATATTAAAGTTCAGAAAAGTATTGATAGAGCTATATAATTAATTTCCAGTTTCCTCTATAATGCAGCATTACATTTTCATTTTGCTTTTCCTTTATCCAAAACATATTACAAAACATGAAATATGCATATGCTTTCCAGCCATTTGTTTAAACTATAAAAAGTCCTCTGGAATTCTTCCAGAAAAAGCATTACAAACCCTACAGCTGTTTTACTATTGTAATGTTTATCTCTACTGAGTTAATCAAATATGTCTACCACTGTAATAAGTAATCACCTTAAAATTAATATTCCACAGTAATATTCCTATATGGTAATTAGTATATGAAGTATTAATCTTCTGAATTGAATACATGGGTGTATTTTACTTATATCCATCTGTGTATATATATATTTTTATATACATGTAAAATGTATGTATATTTATTTACAAGTTTACTTCAGATTCATGTATGAACAGTGATTATGCACATGAGACATCCTGGAGAGCTAAGATGGGGGCACATTCAGGAGGGGTCTCTATGGAAAGATGACAGTGGTAGGACAGTTTTCCTGTCTATACTCTCTCAGATGGTAGGGTAAGAGTATACAACTGGGCCAAAGCTATTTGTTTATATTATCCTCAGCAATTCCAAATTTGTTTTCTCTCACAGATGAGTATTTGAATTACTTGACTATCCCTGTACCAACCCAATTTTGCTGCAATGTAGCTGCAAGCAGTGGAAGCTGCACACCTTGTAACTATAACTGATTTAGTTACCTGCCTGTGGGAGACAATATTCACAGCAGGAGCAGTTCAATATACCCAGCTTATAGCTACATGAAATAGACTATTTATGTCCCATCAGAGATGGACTGCTTTACTGGGGGCTGTGTATACCTAAACTCCTTACATTTTATATGTGGAAGTCAGAACAAATTTTATATTGAACAAATCACACCTACGCTTTTCCATCTTTTTTCCCTTCCTATGCAGAACCTCTTGTTTTCCCAAGTTTTTTCTGTGTATTTTTAGTCATTACAGCAGAGTGATCAGTAAATAACAGTGTTTGTCAGTTTATGCTGATATTCTTTTATGTGCATGCACCCATAAAGATCCCTTGTTAGAATACCCCACATTTTCCTAAAGGCATAGTCCAGCAAGGTTGATTGATCAACCCTGATAAATCCACCTCAGTGAGTGTCTACAATTTTAATAGAGTAGTTCATAATGTTCTCAGAATGAAACTAAGAAATAGAAAACAGTGCTTATGGCACAAATCTTCAGCAGGCTTTTCATCTTTGTAAACAACTTTTTCATAGTATACTACTGCATTTTGCTCAGTTTCCAAGCATTTGGACCCTTACTGAACTAAGTATTCAACTATTGTAGATAGTGCGAAGTTCCATCAGCCAAAAAGATCTATGACTGGAATGTCTGATTATCTTCTTTCTTAGCCTTAGATTACTATATATCTATATAACAAACTATTTTAATCCGTCCTGAATGCAGCTAACAGTTCTTTATCTGAAGTAGAATCTTGTAGCATTTCTTTCAATTCACCTTTTAATATTTCCTCTGTGACACACAGATATTGGTAATAACCATGAAAACTGTATTCAGACTGTAAGAAACAATGGATATTATCTTCACATATGTGGTGCCCTGCTTTTGTTCATACTTCAAGAGATATGCTGTAGCTCTCATGGGGAAAACTAGGATATGTACCTATTCTGCATTACTTTAAAAATACTGATTCTCTGCTGTCCTGAAGGTTGAGACTTCAGCCTTCCTTCACCTTCTGGATTTTGTGTTTTAAAAGTTGCTGTTTGGCTGAGTTCTAGTATGCCAAGTTTCAGCCTGAAGCAAAATTTTATGTCTGAGTTAAAAATACACTGATAAATCCAACTGGAATTGTCTCACATAATATAATATGCAAAAAAAAGTCTTTGTCATAGATGGAGATAGTCTTCTGAGCTTAAAGTCAGACAGCTTTTACTTTTTATTTCTATGCTGCTATATACTCTTCCCTGAAGGAGCAGGAGTGATGCCTTAAGGTCAAACAGGTGCAGCACAGATCTATACTCTTTCTATTTCCATTTATCTTTCTGGTTCTCTTCCATTAAATGTTTCAGCTCTATTGCTTAGATTTTTGTGGCTTATAATGGGAGTTGTTTGCTGTGTTTTTAGTTTAGGTAAGGTCTTGTAATTCTGATATTTATGAGGAATGTGGAGGATACATGTTGATTGTGCATAAATATTTTCAGTCTCTGGCTCATTCAGGAGGAACACTGACTTTTTCCAGTGTGTTATCATTACCCTCAATTCATTATGTAACATTATGGATACATGAGTCATTACACAAAGTGATTTTGAACCGTTGAAACACTGCAGAGTGCCCTCCCTTTTAAAATTTTTCTTCCTTTTTTTCTTTATTATCCCCCAGCCCTTTAGAATTTGCAGATAGATGGTGCCAGCATTGCAATTATCTGTAGAGATATTGTTGTTCCAAGCATTGTACAAATGTGTCCAGTCTTCTAGATTATGTTTAACCTATAGTCCTGAAATGGTAATTGGATAGATGGTAAGTAGTATTAAAATTCAGGTTTATTTATCCACAGAAATGTATGAAGTTCATGTTCATAGTTGTTAGTAAGGTGGTAAGACTGTGGGTAAATCAGGGCTTTCAGAAGAGCTCTTAGTTAACTATATAGAGTGCTTCTGAGCAGGTAGTGAAAAGCTGTTTGTTAGCTGTTGTCCTAACAAGGGACAGGTCTTACACTGGGGCTAGTGGGGTCAGTCCCCACAGGAATGTTTAACTTGTGAGTTATAAGCCTTGCACACTGTATGGAGGCAGTGTACATGCCACCCCCAAGCCTGGCACCACTGCGGACCAGATGAGGAGGTATAAACTGGAATGTGAAGTGTGCTACACTTGCGCATTAGCCTTTAGTGGAAACAGAGATTTCCACTTAAAGACATTAAAGTTACCATTAGTTTTATCTGATGGAGGAAGAGATTTTAGATATCTGACTGACTTGCACTTCCTTTCAGCAGAAATTGTGCAATTAGACATGAAATTATCTCATATATTAATTTTAGTGTCTTGAAAATATTTAGCCTGACATCAAATTGTTTCTTACTGTGTTAAAACTTGTTGATCTGTTCGTAACATAGCAGCATAGTAATCTCTGAAGAATTCCGGTGTTGCTGTCATTGAACTAGAAGGCAAAACTCTTATGCATTGTAGCAGGAGTAGGAACAGACCCACAATCTCTGTCTAAAATGAACTTGCATTGGCCTTGGAGAACTATGATTTGATTTCTGTGACTTCAAAATACTTAGATAAATGATTGCGGAAAGGTATTTTGCTAATGAATTCACTGTGTGCAGTACTTCTAATGATTTTCTATTAATTGAAGTCCATTACCTGGTCAAAACCCAAGTAGTCTTGGGGTCAAATAATTATAATTAGCCCATGCAAAGTGAGACTGGGGAACAATGTGTTTTCATAACTGTGCACTGAACTTGCTAATTCTAAAATGCTGAAGGACTTCATGGTTCATGTGATTCACAAGGAGAAAAAAAAAAAAAAAAAAAAGGACCTTTTCTTTCTGACAGTGTTCAGTATGTGGCTCAAAAAGAATAAACTTCTTACTGGTCCAAAAGCTCTTACTGCCATCTGTTTATGGTTGATAGATTACCAGCACAGTAAGGCAATGGCTTCAGTCCTTTTCTTCCTAAGGCAGCATTTATGTCACAAAATGTATGGCTGGAGGCACCTGGCACTATTGTTTATTTAGGGAGATGGGGAACTGAACTGGCGAAAGAATCAAGATGAGCTCTGTCTCCACTCTCGTAGTGTGAAGGATTTGGGCACATTTGACAAAGGTGGCGCTGCTCTTTTCCATGTTACAGTGATCTATGCATTAAAATTGCAGTTCTGTAACTCTTTCCATCTAATGAATTCAAGATAGTTCAGAGATGTGAACAAACTGTGCCTCGCAGTCTGCCTTGGAGGAAGAATGGATGGTGTTTATCTCAAATTTCAAAAGATAAGGGAAAAAGTAACACAGTAGTTCAGATTCTCAAAACTGCTGAGTACCTAACTTTCATTTAATTAATTAAAGTTTGGCAGCTGAATATCACTGCCTTTATCATTGCAAAGAAAAGGTTCCTGGGCTTTCTTTATAAGAATCCTTTCCATGTTAGCTCAACAAGCATGAAGCTTGTAAGAACAACTTTTTTGTTGTTGCTCTGCTTCACCAGATTGATATTGTATGTTCAAGACTCCGAATATAGCTCAGAAGAATGTAGACAACTTTAATGCAAAAAGTGGAAGATAGACTGTAAGAAAAAAAAAAGTAAAAAGATGAATAATACTGTTTTATAGCTGTCTCATCTTCGAAATATTGAGGAATTATTTTTCTTCTTCACCTTGATGAAGTAGAGTTTCTTCTGTCCTTTAAGATTTTTTTCCTGCTGTTAGAAAGGAACTGTAAGCTTATAACTAGGACTTTTTAAAAAATTCATTATTTTTCATATTTTGCTCCTTCACATAACCTACTTTCTTTTGAAAAATCTTAGATTGTTTGCCATTTTTTTTTGCCAAATACTGTGATGTTATTAATCCATTAAGTTCAAAATGTTCTGGAAACAGGAGGTAAAAAGGACAGTTTTATACAAATTAATCCCAGAATGATTATTAGTTATAAATGTTCTTCACTATTTGCTTTATCATTTTATATTCATAAGAAGTTGGTTATTCTTTCTGTTGTTCAAGAATAAATATTCATGTTCACAGTTTTGCTAAATGTAACATAGCTTTTAACTGCCCTAAGACAATGTTTTCACAAGTCATTCCATTAGCTATGTAAATCTTTCATATTTAAAACTAATAATACTTATTTACATTACAAATGAGTCACTAATTTGATAAGGCTTGATAACAAAAGTTATACTATATGATAATCGTGTTTATCTTACATTAGCAAATATAAAGTACCATTAGGAAAATCCAGAGTATGCCTCTTAAATCCTTTCTTGTGTTTCCTGAACTGAATAGGAGTTCTCCCACTAAAAAAGAATCTGTGTGTCTTTATAAAAAAGTTATGGGTTTTGTCCTTTTGGTACCTTTAATTTTAATTATTTCATGTAGTTCTATATAGCATAAGGGCCAAGTTTGAGAACTCTGTTCTATATAGAAACCCTTCATTGAAATCTTTACTATGTATACATCATTGTCAGCAGTGACTGTTTCATAAACTAAATTCTATTTATAATAATTGAGATTCAAACATATAGTTTCTATTATGCAGATGTTGAATCACAGGCAGCTCAGTCCTTTTCTTGGTTCTCCATAGATGTAACTAATTTTCTGGCGTCCTAGACCTGGAACAAATGATGATACAAAAATGAAAGAGGGACTTGAGTTCTCTCACTGATTGCTTTATGACTTCTACTCCATTCCTTGAAGTGAAAGGCAGTAAATAATGTTGTAGTCACTAAGATAATTGGATTTGATTTTGAATGCACTCTGAGAGCAGTTTTATTTTAAATAACTTTTAACATAGTCGTTGTTCAGAAGAGTATGATATGTTATAGCCTAAACAATAAATTTCTATGAGGTGTTCTGGTCAACCAGACTTCAACAGGTTACTAAGAAAAATTAGTCTTACTGATTTTAAGGCTTGGACAAGATGCAAAATTGACAAATCCAGAATCACACTGGGTTATGAACCCTCTTATTGGTATAAATATGGAGTAACACAATAAAGATAATGCTATTTAAATCTAAATTTGTACTTAAAAGTAGTAAGTTGAAGAGCATGAAACGTCTCAGTGTAATATTCATAGATACTCTTTTCAGCCATCATCCTGCCTCCAAGACCCATTAACTGAACTGTGACAAATGCATTTTCAGTTCTGTTGACTCAGTTGATGGGTCCCCAGGTCCTGTCCATGCTTAAGAGGCTTGCAGGTTCTGGATCCCTAGTAAATGTCTTTTTGCTCCTTGAAACCTTTGATGATTTCCATGTCCTTCCACTTTTTATCAGGGTAAAGTTTACTTTTCATTATTCTGCAATTTCTAAGCAAGAGATAGCTTCAGGTTCAGTCTTTACCTGATTCAGCTCAGCATAATTTAGAAATAGGATATATCTCCAACCCTTCAGTATCAGCAACCTTATTGGCTATTTGCATAGCTCCTTTTCTTTCCTCTTTTGTTTCCTCATTGCACCACAATTAGTCAAATCATCTTATGTTTCTGCGAAATCTTGGTCTAAAACATGAGTTTTACTCTTCCCTTTTTCTTTTTTTATTTTTTTTTCCCCCCCCAAGACAATAGGAAGCTTTCAATTTGAATTAGAAGAAAGATAAAATTAATATTTGGCAAGTTAATATTTGGCAAGTGTTCTGGGACTTTTAAAATAAGTTCCATGTATCAAACATTTTAACGTTTTTATATGTATTCTTATTGTCCACATATACTTTTAATGACAAGTTGTGTCAAGCTGCAACTCCTTTAATCTCATGTATTTTGGCTGTTCCTTAACTGGAAGACTGTTACTACACCAGGTTTGTACAAAACCATTTCCTTTCATTTTCTTCCTCCACTGAAAAAAAACATAAGGGTCTTTACATTTTTAACAGCAAATAGGTTTTTCTGTATTCAGGAAAAAAGAAAAAAAAACCTTTTTAAAAAACGAGACAGTGCAGTACAGATTTATACACTCCTCCTGTCATAACTAAAGAAAAATTGTACAGACAAGACATCACTGTTGCCCCTTGAAGGTTTGCTACCCATCACATAGTTTTGAAAACCTTGTCACAATAAACTTGCATGTACTTGACATTAATGGTTGTTCCTCTATGAGAGGAATATCCTTTTACATTAAAGAGATTATTCCAAAAAACAAATGAAAAATATATGCACTGAGAAAGAAGTAAGTATCAGGTATGAAACCTGCTTTGCTTGTTGCCTCCTGTCAAGGGAGTGAACATTGACTGTACAACACATTGATTATTAAACAAACAAACAAACAAAAAAGATGTACAAAAGAAAGACTGAATAAATTCTTTAAGCTAGAAAACATTGTTTTAAATGGTTTCTTCTAACTACAGTTCCCATGCTTCCCTATATTAATAGGGAAGCACACTAATTTAAGCCTGTGGTTGTTAAAGATATTTCAAGTTTTCTTTCCTTTTGCAAAGCATAACAGCTTGCATGGAAAACAATTGGAATAGAGATTACAGCTACAAACACAAACTATTTAGTTTAACATTTATTAAATGAGAATGCAATGTAAAATGTTTGGTGAATTAATGAAAACTATTCTATCTTCTGAAAATAAATCCCATCAAAGACCTTCTGTTTCAATATTTATGATGATGACAGGTTTTTCATTCTTTTCACTTGAGAAATTCTTTGCTATATATTTGTTTTTAATAAAGAAGTAATTTTGAATTTAGATTTGCAAAATTATTCAAGGAAGTAGACTTCTGCATTTCTTTGACTTTTTTTTAGTGAAACTGTGAGAAGATGAGCTAAATCATTTTACTCTTTCAGCCCTGCTACTGTGTGTCTACTCTGTTGAAATATTTACTAACAAGATCTCTTACTTGCCTTTCCAAAACATTTTTAGCATTTGGAAAAAAACCCCCACAACCTAGTATACAGTCATGTATGTGACAGTCATAATCCCTATTCACACAGATAAGCATGCAATTTTCTCCCAAAATGCTTTTTGTGAATGCACTGATGAACAGTTATATTTCTGCAGCAAGTGACTTTCCTCATTGCTAAACCATTCTTGACCTCAAACTTGTAGTCTAATTGAATGCACCAAGCTTGAGTGATTTTTGAACCTGCTGCATTCCCTACTGAATTTGACAAGAATCTGTCCCAGCTGTGGACCCAATAATGACTTTTTCTTTAATTAGTCCCATGTTGTAGGGGGTACATTTTATCATACTCTACCTTTGCAGCTGGTACTCAGCCTGTTTCTGGGACTATATTAGTTTCTGGTTACATCATAGAGGAAAAAAAATGCTACAGGTGCTTTCATAGCTATCTGGGTGCCTGGTAAAACAGAAGTAGAATAACTTAAAATTAACAGATTCCCACTTTGCTCAATAGAGACCAACATGCATCTGAATGCCAGTAGCTGATCATCTTGTTTTGATGGAACTTTTTTTATTGTTATTATACACTCTCCTATCTTCACAATGCCAGGAGATTGTTTTCCTGTGTCTGCAGGCTAACCTTCTGATCCTGTCATGTTACCTCCTCTGCCTGTCCCCACTTGCCACTCACTGACCAAAATATGTGTAGAATGCATAATGATAATGAAGTGTCTTTTCCATATCTGCCATTCTGAAATCTCTAAATGGTTGTCTCCCTGCAGAAAGAATGCTTGTGGGTCTCTGGTCCTCCACCCACAAATGTGTGACGTTAAGGCTGCTCATTCATTCATTTAACTTCGTACTCCAGAAACTGATTACAAAGAAGGTAAGAACTGCCTGAATGAGTTATGCAGTGTATATGTGAGTACACTACTGTGTCCTTTTGGGTTTTTAAAGTGGATTGGGCTAGAGGTACAGAGCTCATATATATTCTATGTGGACATTCGTGGTGCCCACTAGCCTGGCAGCCCACTCCAGTGATCTTCCTGATAACTTGCCATCTGAAAGGGAGGAGGGAGCAGAGAAGAGCTATTAAAGGAGCCATGATCTGTTTAAGCTGCACAGGCTGTTCCTGAGGCCTTTGATTACCTTTCATTTGAGTATATCTATTTTCAAGAAAAATAATTTTGAAGAGATCTAATTGTATTTTAACATGTTATTATGAAACCAAAGACTAAGATGTAAAAGAAACAATGGCATTATTTTGAAACTAACTAAACAGCTGTTTGTATTACTATAACCAACATCAGGTCAAAAAACAAACAAGTCAGTCTGTTCCCTTCACCCATGCTGCCTTAATCATGCCAGGGCAAATCCATCAGGTCTAGACACAGCTTTCAGCTTCTGCATCTCTTCTTATTCACTATTTTCCAAGAATCCTTAACTTGATATAATACTTCTGTATGTATCATAAATGTACTTTGTCTTGCTTCTCATCTTGCTGTTGGCGTTCAGCTCTTCCTTGTGAGCTGTGATAACCCATACTCATCTGCCTTGACAACTATAGCACTCAAGCAAATCTGCCATCTGCCTGTCTGGGAAAGTCCATGTCAGCTCATGGTTCACCTTCAGCTGAGTGTGGTTATTATTATAAATTACTCTTTATAGTATAATTTCATTGTTCCATCTCAAATCAGTCTCAGCTTCACTTCTATATCACCTTTTTCCACATAGAATCAATATTCCTTGCCTCTATTAATTTAGTTTTTCCTCTGAATGTTTTGTAAATAACTGGAAACAAATTAGCTCCTTTTTTGGATCTTCTGAAAACTTTGTACAAAGATAATCTTGCATTTTTGCAAACCAGAAGAGGCTGCAGAAAGGAGAACTGTAGATGGGCCATAACATATAAAATCTATGTTGTAGTTCTTATCCTCTTGTTAGTAGACAGGAAAATACAGTAAATAGAAAAGCAATATGGCATTAATTGCATCAGAATATCATTACCAATTTTACAGTGATACAAGGAAATATATCTATTGATGTCTGGTTTTTAGCACTGTAATTTATTTTAACACATTTCTTAAGAAATAAATTGCATGAGGAATTACAGATATATTAGAATACAAGGCAGCAGCCTTGTACATAGCTACAGCAGTACATATACAGGTTTAATATAGTAGTATATATCTACTCTTTTTAAAATGTAGTCCTGACAGTTTGTTGAGCTCTGTACAGGACTCTGATAATGACAACAGACCATTTCCCAGGAAGCTTTTAAATTCAAGTTCTAGTGAAGACACTGTCAATTCAGTGTGTTAGTTACATATATAAAAATCAATACTGTAGACAAGCTATATTTTTCTTTTTTTACTTTCTTCAAAGATGAGTGTTGAAAAAAAATAAAGATAGTGAGGGCTTTTTCCCCCTCCCATTCCTTTTGGGGAAAAAAACACAAAGCAATGTTTAAATTTTCCAGCTGATGCTTTATATTGTGATATTTTATGTTAGGTTGCCTCAGCCATGTCAAGTGATATAAAGTTACATGATATAATTATGTGACTTGCAGTGAGTTATCTCAATATAACATACGAGGCAGGCAACTTGCTTTAAAAGACACACTTTCCTGGAAACCGCAGATAATTTTCTGGGAGTAGAAAGCAGTTAGTAGTGGCTGCCCTAGGTAATGGCATCAGGCCTGACATTCTTCTGTATATTTATTATTGATTTGGTGGATGGGTTGGTGAATGTTGCTGATAACAAAAAATTATTTAAAGAAAACCTCACAGAATAGCAAGATTTTCAGAAGGATCAAGTCAAACTGGGTGAATGAATAACATGGTGATAACATGCTGGTGATAATGTGTTGATAAAATGAAAAGTATAACCTTAATACTTTAATGTAGTAGGTAAATAATCTCATGGCTTAACTTTTTAATACATCAGTGGGTTCAGTACTGAACAATACTGCTTATTGAAGGTGTATCTAAATTTCCCTATGGATCATGCTTCTGTTCCCACTGAAATTGATGAATCTTCAATGATGGCTCAAAATTAACAAAACTGGAAATATTGTAGATCAAAAATCTTAGGGCATGCTGAGCATCCTCTAGAATGCTTTTTGATTTTTTTTTTTTTTCCTAGCTCTAATTGATTTGATTTTGCTATGCAGTTCCATGTCACTTGCTTCCATGTCAGCAGCATTATCTTCAGAAAGTCTTTATACTCTGCTGCCATGTCATTGCTATTCCAGAAAACAAAAGTAATGAACTCGGACAAGAGGAACACTAACAAAAGTGAATAAAGATTTGTAACCTACAGTCTGTTAACCACGTTATCACCTTCAACATCTATTGGAATGCAGAATGATTTCTTCTTTCAGAAATACTGTCCTCCGAATATGTTCTTCTGTGTCATCCTGATGAAAAAGTATCCTCTCCCCATTTTGTTTCCTTGGTGTGGGTGGGATTTTGTTTGTTTGTTTTGTCATAGAATGCTGACCACAAGATATTTTTTCTATTTACTCCCAGTAGGAGAATAGAACAGACAAATAAGTGATGGGTTGTAGCACAGCTGCAGTAGCCTCCCTAAAAAAGCCTGAACAATTTTTACACTCACTCTTAGATGTGATCTTTTACTAGTTCATTTTTAGCCTTCCTTCTGGCCCTAGTGTGCTGTTGAACATCTATTTCAGCTAATTGTTTCTTTTATTAAATTCTTTTTCCAGCTACCTGTACTCACACAGCTTCAGCTGCTTCAGATTCTGTATTAGTTTCCAAGAGTCAGTGGAGAAAGACTTCATTCTCATACCATTAAAGGAGAAAATTTAGACCCTTAGCTCCTGCCATGCCTCCCAAACAATGGTGGAAAAGAGTACAAAAGGAGCAGCAGAAAGACTATAGCCATGATGTAGACTAGGTCCTCCTTTTTTGAAACATGAAATGAAATTGGCCCTACTGTGTAGGGTGTATGTATGGAGACAAAGGTTTTCAACACAGATAGCAAAATTACTGAAGAAGTTAAACTAGAATTTCTCTGGTGTGTTAAAACAGAAGTTTTAAAATACATTGCCACCATGGTTAGTGTAAGTGGTTAATCCAGAAGGATTTATTTCAAAGAAACTTCAATATAGATTTCTAACAGTCCTGTACAAACTTCCAAAAACTTTTGTACAAAATTGTTTTCCAGATTTTGTATTTAGTCATTTATGTACCCGCTGTGACTGTCAGAGCATTGCAAACTAAGCACATAACTATGGCTTATTCAGTGTTTAGTTCTATCAACTTTTTTGTGTTGATCATTAACGCAAGTAATTTGCTACACAAGAACAAAGATTTATTGTACTTTACTGTCTCCTTGATTTTTAAATAAATCAATCAGAAATGGTGCTATCCATATAGTATTAGCTATGAAGAGGATGTCACCGATGATAATGTATTAAGTAAGTTCAAAACATTACTTACCATAATCATGTTAAGCTTGCCTTCTGGACTGAAGTGAGACAAAATGGAATAAAAGGATAGTTGAATTTCATCTGATCTTATTTTAGTAGAAGGTGAGAAAAATCAATGTAAGGAAGGCATAGAAAGGAAATGGGAAGTGCTGAAAGATAAATTAAGGTATTTCATCTAGCAATGAATATACTATGGCAAAAAAAAAAAAAAATCCAATGTAGATGAAAAATAAAGGGTCAGAAAGAGACATCTATAAGGCATAAAATATCCGGACCAAAGGAGAAGTAGAAAGATTATTAAAGAATAAAGTGAGATAAGTGTAAAAACACCTGATAAGAAATATAAAGGTGGAGAATAAAAAGAAAAGTGCTGGAGGTTAGGTTAAATAAAATATGTTTGAAGTGCCTAAAGGGACAAGATGATGTTGAAGGAGATTGTATGACACTGTAAAAGTAGTTTAGAAGTGCCTTTCATAAGAAACATGTACAGTAAAAATAACGCATAAAACCCAATATATACTAATAGTTCAAAAATCTAACCTGGATTTATAACTGAACATGTGCAAATCAGAAAATTCATATCTTGCTTTATAAGTGTCTAAGTTCTTCCAGCTGCTAAGGCAGCCAGTATGAGATCTTTTGAAATAAACTTTTACAATTTTTTTAATTCACCCATTCAGCAGAATGACACTCCCAAGAAGAAAGAACAGGAACGCAGCAAAAATGATTGAGGTGATGCAGTCACAAAGTAATTTTGTTTGCCTTATCATTTGTAATGAGTGATTAGAATCAGAAGTAGGAAGAAATAATTGCTGAATCAACTAAGATGTAATCAGGTCCTTATTTGTGGAACAATTTGTAGTGGTTAGAAGGGTTGCCACATTTAATCTGACTGTGTTTTAAAGTTGAATAGCTTTGTTCTGCTCTGAAATGGATATGCTTTAACTTAATTCTTGATATTTAAGATCTAGTTGAAGATACTTGATCTAGTTGATGCACCTGCTTACTGCTGGGGGGTTGGACTAGATGACCTTTAAATATGCCTTCCAACCCAAACCATTCTATGATTCTAAGATTTAATGAAGGAACTGCATTCCTTTTTTTCCTACTGGACCACTGTTAGTGCTGCTGATGTCAACTACTATGTGCGTTCTTTCTGTTCCTGTACCTCATTAAACAGAGAGAGAGAAAATCCCATGTGATTTTAGTACATATTTGAAATACTTTTAAAACTTTAGGTTTTACATGTAGAGTGTTGTTCATCTAACTTTCTTATGCTAGTTCATGGCCAACGCAAATTTTAGGAAATGTTTTCCTATCTGCTTCCAGTGACTTCTTATTACCCCCCTGAAAACAATTAAGATAGACTGTCACCGTTCATCTCAATAAAAGTAATAGAATATTTTAACTCTGATATTAAATTTACCTTGGGCAATGGCCAAGTAACTTACTAAAACATTCTAGAGAAGCTAGAAACTACTTTCCAATGAGCTACATGCATTTGGACCCATTCACATCTGCAGATGTACTGAGACCTGATGTTAGTGATGTTTCTGTTCCATGTGAGAGGAATTCTGTTACAGGTATAATGTGCTCTATGAAAATTTTTAAATTCCAGAATATGATTTTTCCTGTCTGGTTTATTCCCAAATAAGTCTTTCAGCACATAGAATCATACCAGTGCAACTTTTCTAAAATGGATTAAAATATGTATCTGAAATTCTCCTGCCAAATTCAAGGTACTCCTTGTTATTGCTCCACTGACCATCCCATTAAACAAAAGATAAAAGCTTTCATATTAGATGCAACATTTGCCGTTTCTGATTACAGAAAGACTAGTCCCTAAGTGAGAGTCAAGAGACAGTGCTGTTTTTCTAACACTGAACTGTAACATGGAGTTTTAACCAGCTTGCGACCCACACAGCAGATGTGATCACCAGCCATGCTGATGGAAGCTGTGTGATCTAGAAAAAGTCACAAGCAACTCTTTGATTTCACTTGAAATATCACAACCTGGCAGAGCTGCTTTGCTAATTAGTGGTCCATAACTTTGTTGTTCTGGCAGGTTCACAAGGTGCCAGCACTGGAGAATTCACTCTAGGAAAGGCCTTTGCAGGAAAAATGGAATTTGGAAACCGGCTAAATAACGGGTAAATATTTGCTCCTACTTAAATATATTAATGTGTAATCTGGGTTTGTTTAATTCATTCATGTTGGAAAATCGATAAATGGTATTTTAGCTACCTTTGCATGACTGTAACTTTAAAAGTGTAAAATTTTGTCCTTTATGAACTCTAGATGCAGATGAATGTGATAATTTTTCATCTTATTTAAATGGAACTAAGATTTAAACTTCAATAATTTTGCAACATTGAAATATTTAATTAAACGGAACTGTTGTGGAGTTACACATATTGTCTATAAAAGATTAACATAAACTAATTTGAGAGCTACTGGCTCAATGGATGCATTTTCATGTATGAGGAGTACACAACAGGATCACAGCTTTGCCTGCAATGCATGTTATACTACTTGAGTCTTAGAAAATGCTTGACACAGACTCCCATGGCTAAAGGAATTAAATTTCTGACAGTTTTTCTATACTTACATGGTAGCATGAAGGAGAGTTCTTTTCAAGTGCTATACCTAGCTATAATTTCCTGACTCTGAACCAAACTTTGAACCCAGCCTACATAGTGCTTGAAGACAGACTTTTTAGTAAGTATTTGCATAAGGAACAGCTGCATGGAACACCAGGTACCTGGTCAGTGCTGAAGTCAAGGAAAGACGCTATGGCTTTTTTAGTCTCCCCAGAAAATATACAAACTCATCTTCTTCATGTATGAGTATTTATCTAGGATTTTTGAACACTGAGTGGACACTGAGTGCTCTCTTTCTTACTCTGTCTTGCTCCTCTGTTCTTTTCCTGCATCTTTTGGCCTTTTGCATTAGAAGTAGTAGATTTATTTATTTATTTATTTATTAGTTTCTGGAGTGTTTGTAGATTTTGAAATGTGAGACAAAAGCAGTGACTGTTCTTGAGGATATTTGTAGACGAGCAGTTTTTACATAATTCTGTTGATAGTTGAGTAGCAGACTTAATGACTCTGTGTGGTCTTATGGTCCCTTTTACTTGTTTACTAGAGGCCATTATTTCCTCTCCTTTTCCCCCCATCCAAGGCTGCCAGACTTGGCTGTTTTTGTCACTGCAAGAACATATCTAAAATTTCTGTTATGTCCCTTTCCACAGCAACTGGCCTACAGCCAACATGTAATTTTCTGCCTCATGCCTGTTAACTTCAGTAACCAGCTAAAGTTTCTGTGTAGAGATAATCTGTCTTTTGTCAGTCCTGTTTTGTATGCAGCTTGCAGTGAAGGACAAACAAAATTTCCAAGGTGATATAAACCAAAGGGAAGATTACAATTGCATAACATTATAGTCTCTTTATTTCTGTCTTCCTTATGTACCAATCCATTAGTTACTTCGCAATACATTGGAAGATGGGAAAACAGAGACTTGTGCAGCTAACAATGCTGCAGGTGCTTTATTGGCAGCAATGCAAAACTTGATCTTTGTCAATGTAGCAGTAACAAAATAACCATCCTGATTTTGACAAAAAATATAAATCTGTAAAATTCCACAAGTCCTAAATTCTGGATTTGATTTTAAATGCTTCATACGGTCACAGGGACAGACTCTCCTTGCAGCTTCAAAATTACAAAAGGACTAACGATGCAGTAAACAACCTTGATTCTCTCTCTGTCTCTTTCTCTCTTTGTACAACCTTTTAATGACTGTCATTGCTTTAGCTTCAAGAGGTTGTGAGATCTAATTAGGGCAAATTGAATAAGACTGCTTTTATGGTAAAGTGTGAGAAAGTTAATTGAAATCAATCCATGTTCAATGAAAATGCTGGAGACATCACTGATAATTTAAAGCAATTAAAAGATGTTGTCCTGAAGCAAGGCAGAAACATTAAGTCTAAGAGCCTGTTAAAGAAAACTACCTAAAATATTTAAATTATATTATTCAGCTAAGATGGACTAGGGATAGCTGAAGCAATTGCAAATCATAAAGCATAAAATCAGTCATATGTTGTCTTCTTTGAGCTATCTCAAGGCATTTGTTTTTTGTAAAGTAATAGATCTTTTTTAAAAAAATCCCATTCGTGACATTTTGTGAACAAAAGTGTACTAATGATATGAGGCAGTACATTTGCAAATCTCCAGTTCCTATTTATGGGCCATTGTACTTTAAGAAAAATGTAAGCGTTTAATTTAAATTCAAATGTATTTTCCAGATACATCTTAAATAACTTGTTCATAGGCTGCAAAACATTGCATGTGGGAGATGTGAATGTTAAAATCCAATCTTTTGGCTTTATCAAATTCCTAAATATAGCAGTGTAAAGAAGATTACAGTTTTCCTTTCTAAAGTCCTCGTGTTCATCACAGTGTACCTGTGCAACTTGCTGAGGGGATGAGAATTCAGGGCTTTACAGTTCTGTTGCATCCTCATTTAGAAGTTTCTTCTAATACAAGAGATGAGATATAAGGCAAAGAATAAAATAAAAAAAATGGAAATATTATCTGCAAAAGTTCATCTTGTTATCTACATTTAGCCTCTGGAACAGACATGATGGACTTGATTGCATTATCTCCCAGCTCTAGTGGACTTGTGCTATTTATTGAGAAAGTTTAACTGCAATGACACATGCTGGTAATACTGTACAGACATGAAATTACATGAAAGATTAATTCTATAAAATATACCATAGGCACAGGCTGAAGACAGCTAAAATTAATCTGCCAAATACTAGTAATTATCTTTTATGGTCTGTCACAGCTTGTACTTGCAGATTTGTATAAATCTTGGTCTTGGCAGTTTCTTTCTTAGCTATAGTCAAACATATGAAGGTTTAAAAGGATTGATTCTGAGTCAATAGCACAATGGATATATCTTGCCAATTGTTCTTAAAACAAACATTTAAGATAATTTTGAATAGTTACATGCGCGCTCCACTCCCAATCCCTGATTATCCATACCTGGTTCAGTTTGCAGTACC
>NW_010298393.1:0-267 GCF_000700745.2 Antrostomus carolinensis
CCCTGTTCCCCACCGGGATGGGCTGTGCTGGAGTCACAGCTCCAGCCAGACATTTACATGTCCAGCTGGACAGATGGACATGTGTAGGGATGGATGTGTGGAGGGATGGACAGACAGACAGACTGTTGTATGTCCAGATGGACGGACAGACGCCCCCTCACCTCGTGAGTCTCCACCAGTGTCCAACTTTCTATCAAACTGTCCGTCTGTCCGGATGGAGATGTGACCCCAGCGCAGCCCATCCCGGTGGGGAACGGGGAGTGGGGA
>NW_010298393.1:751-982 GCF_000700745.2 Antrostomus carolinensis
ACTGGAATGGACTGGGATGGGGTCAGAGCTGGGATTGCACCAGTGGGGCAGGAGACTGGAACTGATGGAGACCAGGAGACCTCCCACCCCCTGGGATGGACTCGCTGTGCTGGGCTCGCTCCCTGAGGTGCCTGGAGCCAACGCAGGCAGCGTGGGGAACAAGCAGGAGGAGTCAGAGACCCGTGTTGGGTCAGGGGGTGATGACCTGGTGGCCATTACAGAGACATGGTG
>NW_010298394.1:0-1455 GCF_000700745.2 Antrostomus carolinensis
CCCCCAGCTCCTCGCCCGGAGGAAGGGTGCGCGTCGCGTGGATCTTCCATCCACCCAAATCTATGATCAGCTCCGTGTGTGTCTCCTCCTACCGTGGACGCAAGTCTGGGAATAAACCACCCTCCAAAACATGCCTGAAGGAAGAGATGGGCAAAGGGGAAGAGTCGGACAAGATCACCATCAATGTAGGTGGCACCCGGCATGAGACCTACAAAAGCACCCTACGGACTTTGCCGGGCACCCGCCTGGCCTGGCTCGCTGACCCTGATGCCCAAAGCAACTTTGACTTTGATGGTAAAAGCAATGAGTTCTTCTTTGATCGTCATCCTGGGATCTTCTCCTACGTGCTCAACTATTACCGTACCGGCAAACTGCACTGCCCCGCCGATATCTGCGGACCCCTCTTCGAGGAGGAGCTGACCTACTGGGGTATCGATGAGACCGATGTGGAACCTTGCTGTTGGATGACCTACCGTCAGCATCGTGATGCAGAAGAGGCCCTGGATATCTTTGAGAGTCCTGAACCTGGTGGAGGCACTAGTGGAGAGGAACCTGAAGAGGAAGGGGGTAGGGAGATTGCCCTTCAGCGCCTGGGCATGGATGACAGGCCGCCAGGGGCGGCGGGGGCTGCTGGAGGGGGTGGCTGCTGTCGGAATTGGCAGCCAAGGATGTGGGCGCTCTTTGAGGATCCCTACTCGTCCAAGGCAGCAAGGGTAAGCTCCTGAAACACACCGATGGGGAGGTGGGATGGGGCCATACTGGGGTTGTGTCTTCATCTCCCCATCCTCGTGGGTGAGTGGGACTCTTCTAGTGGGTTCCATGTGCCCCCTTGTAGCCATCCACCTCCTACCATGGGGCACATTGGCCATCTCCCATCCTACAGGAAGGCTCTTCCAACATCTCCTCATCAAGGGTAAGCTCCTGAAACACACCGATGGGGAGGTGGGATGGGGCCATACTGGGGTTGTGTCTTCATCTCCCCATCCTCGTGGGTGAGTGGGACTCTTCTAGTGGGTTCCATGTGCCCCCTTGTAGCCATCCACCTCCTACCATGGGGCACATTGGCCATCTCCCATCCTACAGGAAGGCTCTTCCAACATCTCCTCATCACCTCCCAATGCATCACACCTGGGGGAACTGGGCTGAAACTGGGGGCAACCTGAGCTCTCTCCCACCTTCACACTCTCAGGTACTGCCCAGGCACCTCCTGGGCACATGGAGACGAGGGATTTTCAGGGAGAGTCTGTGGTAGGGTTGAGTCCTGGCAGAGTTTCTGGATGCTCTAGGACAGGCAGGATTGCTTTGGTTGGTTCCTCTGGCTGGGTTGCCTGATTGCCCACACCAAAACCCACATTTAATGGCCCAGGTGTGGAGTGGGGGGACAGGGCTGATGACTGCAGGCACCCAAAGCAGGTCCTAAAGTAAATGAGATCCTCCAGGTTGTCCCTAAGGAGC
>NW_010298395.1:0-10903 GCF_000700745.2 Antrostomus carolinensis
CCATTCTATGATTCTATGATTCTATGAATCTTGGGACTATCCTATGCTAGGGTAAGAGTTGGACTCGGTAATCCTTTTGGGTGCCTTTCAACTCACAACATTGTATGATTCTATGATCCCCTATTGCTGTCCCAGCCTGGCCTTCATTAATAGCCTCTACCTGTTCACAACAGCACTCCAGTCATGTAAACTATCCCACCATGTCTCCATTACTTCAATGAGATCATAACTCTCTAACTGCATACACAGCTCTAATTCCTTCTGTTTGTTCACTTCAGAGAGGCAGCAAATCATGCTGTTTCCCCAGAAAAGTCATGGGAACTTTCCCCATAGTTCTGTCTGGTAGCCACTTCCTTGTTTATGTGAATATGTATAGGTGGGGCTCCCTTCTCTCTTATTTTGTTGATTATGACATCTCTCCTGTTTACAACACCCTACACCTCAACCTTGACCACCACTTCCTCACGTCACTGCTGGTCATCATCCTCCATCATTCCTAATTCAAAAGTTTCCTCACCAGGTTGGGCAACCAGCTGGCCAAGATGCTTTTTGTTCTGCTTGAGCAGATGGATCCCATCTCTTACAAGCAATCCTCAGTCCTCAGAGAGGGTGCCCTTGTTGTAAAAAATGAGACCTTGTTGTTTGACAGCTACACAACCAATTTTTGACCCATGAGTATATTTGCACTAAAAATGTATGATAAATGCTAAAGACTAAAACTTTTGTCAAAGTACTTTGTCCTCTATAAATGCAGATCTCTGATGACAGCAAGGCATTTGTTACTAGCCTTTATTTACCATGAGGTTTTGAGTCACCTAAAAAAAGACTGCTCCTGCTCTTAAATTCCTTGCATGTTGCACTATATCATATTTCATATTGCTTGCTTTCAGTTTCTCATCTGTGCATTGGGAAAAAACCTGTCTTTTCTGACATGGGAAATCAACCTAGTGAAACTACAGATAGCATCTCTTTACAATGTAGTTGTAACAGAGAGAATAGTTTAATTTCAAGCCAAGTTAAAGAACACCAAAGATTCTGCAAGTTTAAGCAGCTGTGTCGTTCGGAAGGGATACATATTCATATAGAACATACTGCATATATAGCATACAGTTACTGCACTAGAAAGAAATACAGAGCTGAACTGGCAGTGGAGAACTCATGAGTTCTAAGTGCTTACTCTCACTTCTAGCTTCCTTCCCAAATATGTCAGAAGATAAAATAGTATTATGTCTTTGAGGTATGATTCTAACCACATCATTCAGACTAAATTGTGAAGACAGTTGGTTTTATTCTATCTAGTCCTATGTATACTTGGCATTGCATTTAATAATTTAGGTGGTGGTCTAGCATTTGAAAAAGAATGGGGAAAGACTGAGACAGGAAGACATGTAGCTAACAGGAAAGTCAGGTTTGCAAAGAAATTTTTGATTCCATTTAAAATTAATACTTTGTAAACCTCAGAAGACTATAGCTTTTTGCCAGTCATGGCGTAGAACAACTAACTCCTGGAGGTTCTGCACAGTGGTGGGATCCCATAAATCAAAAAATATTTATTCTGCACCAGGAGAACATTTCTAGTCAACCCAATCAAAATTTACACTCATATCAAAGGAAAGACACTCCTTTTCCTTTACTCCCAGTTTCAGCAAAGTCTTTGAGAGCCCACAAGAGGCATTTTTAAAGGGCAGTTATAGGGGGCCTTAAAAAAGTAGATTTGGGCGAGCAAAGAACATCTGCTGTATCTCAGAAAAGACTCTCAGAATGGTGCAATCTCTTCTCTAAGGGAATGTATGCAGAGTTAAGCATAGCACCTTCTGCAAAGGGCTATGTCCCCGCTGTGGCAGCTCTGGCTCCAGAGGCAGCTCAACTATTCAGCACATGCAGAAGCAAGATAGGTGAGCTGCAATATAGCTTGCACATCTTTACCTCTTACTGTGGCCATACTAGTCCTGCTGTCGCTCAAGCATGGAAAGTAAGTAAGTGTTAATGCCTAAACCCAATGCTGTCTTTGGCCTTGAATCCACATGCAGAAAGGAGTGAGGTCAGATGGGGTTGTTTTCTGAAGCCCTGGGGATCTGCTCATGTTCATAATTTGTAAGGAAGGAGCTGGGTAGCAGATTAAGTACATTGCACCCGTGGCACTCCATCAAAGAGCAGGGAGGTTTTTCAGCCTTTAGCAGAAAAGCAAAAAGAAGGAAATAAAAAACTTGGGCTTAAATGAGAAGATGAGGGCAATGAAAACAGCTGCCAGAATTGAGCCCAAGGGCAGAAGGTCTGCTAGTGACAGAAGGTATTGACCAAAACACTGCTAGAAGGAGAAAGCATATGCAATGTTTATTTATTTCAGATTTAATAGTTCCTATGTGTGCTCCAAACAAACTGCTTATAACCAAAGTTCCTCTGGCTATGGTTTTAATGATATTTGCCCAGCTACACAGATTCAGTAGTATATGAAGGGTCTGGTAAATGGAAATCTTCCTTAGTTAAAGTCCTCAAATAATATTTTATCTTCAGTTAGGCTTTAAGTTCAAAAAGAATGGAGGCAAAATCATTGGTGCCATAATCTTCTTTAGCAGTGGAATAAAAATGTCCTAAGCTCTGATTATCTGGCAAGGAGTCAGTTGATTACTATATGGGACAACATGAATGCTGCTTCTTTTCTCTGGGTTGTACAAATCACAAGGCTACTGTGGTAGAAAATTATGTTTTTCTTGGTCAAATGATATGTTAAATGTTATTTCTGGCATAACTCCACTCAGAATTTTCTTGTTCCATACATCTCTGATGAGGCTGGAGATATCACACCTTGTGGGCTTGGGCTACTGGAATGGGGCAGTAGAGATTCTGCTGAATCTTTCCTTCCAATCCGCACCTTGCAGTGATAGAGCTGTCACATAAAGACCTACTATAACTGACAGGTAAAATTATTTCAGTATGGTTGCATATGTCTGTTTCATTATTTTAGCTCACTCAAAAAGTATCAACTAAAAAAAAATGAAATTTCTTGCACAATAGCCATACTTCTCCTGAGACCAAGCATTTAAAGTGATAGCATGCCAAGCCTACTTAACATGAGTATTATTTTTTGTTTTAGTTTTATCCCAACTTCTTGCTTTTCTAATCTATCTTTCAGTTATCTCCTTCCCTGTGAAGAATCTCAAACCAACATCACTAAGAAGAATAATAGAAAGTAATTGTTGGTTTGATAGAGTTTGAGAAAAAAAACAGCACTACCATAGGACATAATGATGGTATTTTATCTTTTATTTATTTCTTCTTTTGCAATGTGCATTGGAGATAGACTTATTTCCAGGTCCCATGCCAGAAATGCTGTATCTAAGTGGTGGACATAGCAACTATTTAAAGCATGCAAACTCAACAGGAGTTCTCAGTGGGAATTCAGAATAGCTTCACGATTCAGATGACAGGTATATTTCACATTGACAGAATGTAATTTCACTGTCTGGAATTTGGCCAAGATATCAGGGTCATGATCTTATTCTTACAAAATAAGTCATCTCAAGCAGTTAGGAGCTTGGTTTTATTCCTGTATTAAATTTAAATACTTCCCACAGGACCCTGAGACAATGCTGAGACACCTGTTAAATAAAGGTTCAGGCAAACAAGCATGTCATCCTATTCTAACACTACCTTCACTTGCTGAATTTTCATTCATTATGCCATTTCTTATCCGAGTCATTAGCAGGTGTGGCCATGCTCTGCATATGAGATCTGATGACAGCAGCCCAGCATATCTGGAAGCACATGCTGCTGATTATTTCTCTGCCTTCCACACCTAACTAAACCTTTCTTTCTGATCGAGAACATGTTGTTAGCAAGTCTCAAAAAATCTTGAGACTTCTAATTCAGCTAATCAGTACTAGCATAAAAAAGTAGCAGTGCAGTAAGGCACAGCAAAACCAAAAAAACACATGTAGTTTAATGCTGACAAATAGCATAGCATATTTTAGGGCAAAGAATAAAAAGAGGATTATTTGTCAAATGGAGAGAATCTTCAGCATACTGAACAACAGCCCTTTTTGCAGTAATATCAGGAAAGGCCCTGAAGCCATCAGCACAATATGCAGTTGTATGATGAAAGGAAACAGAAGGGTGGGTTGTAGTGCTGAAGGAATACATTATCAATCAAAGCAAGGACAAACCCAGGACACCTTCGAGGGAAAGACAAGTACAGAGAAAACTCTCCTCGCTCAAGCTTCCCACCTCCTTCACTCATTAAATTCCTTTTTAAAACCTTAATTTTTGGCTGATCCATTCTTTCTGGCAAGACTGGAGGTCAGCCTACAGCTAACAACCAGCTTTATCTCTTCTGCTAGCCATAGGGAGAAATCTATATTTTGGGGTGTCCAGTGCTCAGCCTGCATGGTACTGGGGGATGGGTGGAGAACACTTTAATCAGTTTTTAAAATGCATTAAGCTAATCCAGTTGCAAAATCAGCCTAGTTCCATGCCCTGCAGAAAAGCTTTGAGGAAGGGGATTGGGGAGGTGGAAAGAAAAGTGATTTCCAGTACATTTTAAATTAGCTATATAGCTACATCAGTGATTGAAGAGGCATTTTGCCTTCATCTGCTGTGGGAGGCAGGAAATTCTTTGCTTGATCATACCTTGAAAGAAACAGGAATGCAAAGTAAGGGAGAATGGTTGAATAGATTTTTCTCAGGAGGCAGGAGGTAGTAACTTCACTGAGTAAAGATAGGCAGGAGGGAATGAATCAGGCTGGCTCAGTAAGAACGTTTTGACTGATTTAAAAAGGGTCATCTCCTTATTAGTACATGTTAGATTTGTTAAGATGGGCAGTTACACATTCAGCCCCTCTGGCATCGCCTTAGCCTCTCAAAAGCAAGGAGTGCAAGGAGATATATTAGTGAACTTTAACTGTAAAGAGAAACAGGGAGTAAATATATGTATGTTGATAAAATGAGTCCATTAAGAAAGTCCCACAAGGGAAGGAGAAGGGCTGAACTGAAGAAAAGGGAAGAGTAACAATGAAGAAAGAATACGTTGTACAGCAAATTTAGATCCATGACCTAAGTCTCAAGCACCTAATACGCTGCAGCCACTCAACATGCAATTTGCTTCAGGCTCAGAGACTGCTCTGCAAAACCTGGAGTTAATAGGAACCTGATAAAGGGTAAATCATACAGATTAAGGGCCAACAGAGCCTTATTACAGTGTCCTTGCACTGTAATTGTTTATCAAAAATATTTACACAATGATCTATACTGTGTGTATAACTTTACATCATACATGTGCACTCAGGACTATCAAAGCTGGGAAATACAACACTGACTCCAAAAATTTTGTTCCAAAACTTTTTTTTTTTTCTTCTAGGAAAAACAAAGGAAGAACTGTAGCATAATGATACTAAAAACCTCTACCCACTGGCTAAATGGTCACCACTAGGAAGCTGGACAGCTATGAGACACTGGATATATCCTATTATGCCAATGATAGAATCAGAGAACAGTTTGGGCTGGAAGGGACCTTTAAAGATCAACTAGTCCAACCCCTGGCCATGGGCAAGGACATCTTTCACAAGGTCAGTTTTCTTAAAGCTCTGGCCAACCTGACCTTGAACACTTCCAATAATGGGGCACCCACAACTCCTCTGGGAAACCATTTCCTGTCTCTCGCCACCCTCATCATAAAAAATTTTTTCTGTAGATCCAATCTAAATCTATTCTCTTTCAGTTTAAAACTGTTACCCCTTGTCCTGTCACTACATGTCCTGGTCCATCTCCTACTTTCTTATAAACCACTTTTAAGTATGGAAAGGCCACAATAAAGTCTCCCCACAGCCTTCTCTTCTCCAGGCTAAGCAACTCCACATCTCTTTCAGCTTTTCTTCATAGGAGTGCTGTTTGAACCTTCTGATTATTTTTGTGTCCTTCTTCTGAACCTGCTCTCTAAAGTTCATGTCTCTCTTGCACTGGGGGACCCCAGAGCTGGATGCAATACTCCAGGTAAGGTCTCACAAGTGTAGAGTAGAGAGGGAGAATCATCTCCTTCAAACTGCAGCCACACTTCTTTTTACGCATCTTTGAATACGATTGGCTTACTGGGCTGCAAGCAAGTGCCAACTCATATCCAATTTTTTGACCACTACTATCCTCAAGTCTTTCTCTGCAGGACTGTTCTCAATCCATTCATCCCTGAGTTTGCATCGATATTGAGTATTTCCAGGACTCAGGTGCATGACCTTGCATTTGGTCATGTTGAACTTCATCGGGTTCACGTGGGCCCACTCCTCAAGCCTGTCAAGGTCCTTCTGCATGGCATTACCTCCCTAAGCATATATCAAGAGTACCACTGCGGTTGGTGTCATCCACAAACTTGCTGAGGCTACACTCAATCCCACTATCTATGTCATTAACAAAGATATTAAGCTGTACCGGTTTCAGTATGGACCCTTGAGGCACACCACTTGTTACTGGTTTCCACTTGGACATCGAGCTCTTGACTGACTCTTTGGATGTACCTGTTCAGCCAGTTCCTTATCTATCTAATAGTCCATCCACCAAACCCATCTCTCTCCAATTAAAAGGCAAAAATATCTTAGAAAATGATGTTAAAGACCTTACAAAAGTCCAGGTAGATGACATCGGTTGCCCTTCCCTTGTCCGCTGATGCAGTCAGTCCACCATTTGTGAAAGCCACTAGATTACTAAAGCACAATTTCTCCTCAGTGAAACCATCTTGGCTGTCTCTAATCACTTCCCTGTCTGATGTATGCTCTGACAGACTTTCCAGGAGGATTTTTTCCCTTATCTTACTGAGGTGAGGCTGACTGGTCAGTAATTCCCAAGGTCCTTATTTCTACTTTTTAAAAAATGGGTGTGAAATTCCCTTTTCTTCAAACACTCAGGACTTCATCTGACTGCTATAACTTTTCAAATAGGATGGAGAGTGTCTTAGCAACTACAACCATTCCAATCAACAAAACAAACAAGCAAAAATACTTACAAGAAACCTAGCAGCCCTAGAATTAACTTTGGACAAGAAATTAATGAGCTCCAAACAGTAGTACTGACAATTGTCATGTTTTCTGTTGCTACCAACATCTTCTTCAACTTCTTGGAAGTCACATCAATCAGTGAAGATGGAAAGACTAAGATTTTTTTGCTTACGTAAATTGTTTTAGGTGAACAACCTCTGTTACAATCAGAGCAAATCCCAGTCTGCTTTTAGGAAGGCCAGGAAGATGGATGAAGGGTTGCAGTCCTAGTCTGGGTCCTGGAGTGCTTGCAGAAGGGGTTGTGCTCATGTTCAATCAGGGATCATGAGCTTGCAGTGGAATGAGTATTTGTTTCTGCCTCCCATGCTGCAGTAGATAGAGCCAACATAGTGGCTCCCTTGGAGTATACATGGTCCTTTACCAGGATTTTCTCTGATGACCATAGAACAGATGCAATGACATCTGGTGAAGACCTATCACCACAGAGAATGTGGGAGCCCTCATCTAGGAGACTGTCCTCTGCCTAGTTCCTCAATCATTTTTTAGGCAGCTGTGCCAACTGGGATGACTTTGTACAACATCTGGAATTGTAATAAAATTGGCAATGTGCAGAGCTATTTGTGGAACTACCTTCACATAAACAGTTTTAGCAGTTCTTCGCTATATTGCTCACTGGAATATAAGGAATATCTTTAATTTTCTAATTTTGACCAGCTTTCTAAAAAGCTCTCTAAATAGTGTTGCTTGCCAAGCCATACCACTGCTTAGCACTTCAGTACAAGTCATCAGCCACTGTAATAACATTAAACACAAAGAATTCACTTGGTATTAGTGACTATATTAGGCAATTGGCTTAATGATGAACTTGGTAGTGTTAGGTTTACAGTTGGACTCAGTGATCTTAAATATCCTTTCCAACCTAAATGATTTTATGATTTTATGATTCTATAACATTGGGTACAATTCCACAGGAGTTACTATTTTTATTTCCAGAGTGACACCTTTGAAACTCTCTGTATCATGCATTTTCCATGTATGATAGAGACTTCTCTGCGAAAAAGAAAAATCATGCTCCACCCGTCTGGCCCAAAACACAAAGACACATGCACACACACACAGAAGTAAGGGAAAAAAGGAGGGGCTGCATTGCTTATTTTTATTCATATAAATGATTCTTTTGTGCTGTCAGATCCAATAATGGACTCTAAGCTGCTGCCCACTTCTCCACAATCACTTCATGAATCAAAGGAAGGAAGCAGAGAAGTACAAAAACACCACAGTCCCTTGGCAGTTTTTCTACTTAGCATATTTTTCTTCAGAGGGAAACAATTTGCCTGGGAATGTACTGATGTCTCCTTTCTCTTTGAATGTCTTCACAGACTCAGTTCTACCTATAGTATCAAGCACGAGTGGTTGTATTCATTGTCAGTGTTTCTCACAGTCTAATACCACCTTATGGATATGAGATATGTAGATGAGGAGATTCTATCTCAACCAGGCTGGTCCATGGCATATCCTCACCTTACAGTTGTTACATGTTGAAATAAATATTTTTTTTACTTTTTTACCATGTTACTCATCACATGGGGCCAAAGCTTTCCCATAAACATCCATAATACTGCTTTCTTATCATATTTCAAGTATGCTCAGCAATATGAACTTGAAATTTCTTATCTTTTCCTGCCCATCAGGAAAAAAACAACCCACAAAACACTTTGTGCTGCAGATGTGCTGTGATAATTTCTACTCGTCCTTATTGGGTCATTCTTTCCTTGTTTTCTCTCATCTGCCTATATCCATACAGAGTATTATAAGTCCTTTGAGACAAGAATTAACATTTTGGTCTTTTTTGTACAATGAAACAATGAGGCTTCAGGCTGTGACAGTAGGGTAATACAGATAAGCAAATAACGAAAATTTAAGACATGAAAATTCCTTTCTCAAGTTGGCATAACTTTGCTATGGATAAGGCAAGAGTAATGAGTGTTAAAAAGAGAAAAATATCAACAAAATAATATTCCTTTTCCATAAAATGAGATAATATAAAATTTATTTTTTCTTTTACTTTTTTTTATGCTGAATACTTTATGTTTGGCTACTCTTCCTTTCTGAGGTGTTCTCTGCAGCCCCATGGGGAGTGAAGGTAGTGTGGAAAGAGGACTTAGAATACATAGAGGAAACTGATGTTTTGCATAGGAAAGTGCTTTTTTTAACACACTTTTCAGAACAGAACTGAACTAGACTGAAAATACTATTTTCATATTCTGCCCTAATAATCTCCTTCAGGACATCAGAGTTATACAAATAACTGCTGAAGTTGTAAGTAAGAAAGAGTAACTTCTGCTACTAGGATTATAAATTACTTTAGGAATTTATTTCCTTTCACAAATTTCAAGCCAGCAATTAATTAGCTATACATGGTAATTTAACTTTTTTAACTATTGTCGATATTTAGAAGCTTCTTTTATAGATTTGTGATTAACTTCTCATTATAAACTAATTACACTGTTCGTAGTAATAAAAGATCTTGTGGGTTGACAGAGAATCTATAAATGATGCCCAGGAGACAGTAGGCGATTTAATACATACTAGTCTTGTCATCTTCTTTTACTAACCAAAAGCCTCAGGACACCTAGTGCTCAATCTTGAGAGCTATTCTTACCTCCATTAAGAAACTGGGAAAGAATTTCACCTGCCAGAAACAACATAGGTGAACTTTATGCTTCCCTCAAGGTGATAAGAAAAAAAAGCAAGCAAACAAACAAACAAACAAAAACCTCAAAAACCACTAAAAAGGAACCTAATGACAGACAACAGTAGCACAAAATGAATTGCTGCTTTATGTGGTAGGAAATAGATTCAGTGTGTCTGCCTGAAAAAAGTCATCATTCCCCCTTTCTATTTTCCTAAGAAAATAAAGCTGAAGATTCAGAAGAACCAGGGATGACATGTCTAGTAAGGCGGGATTCTACCATATTTTGTGTACTATTTTCTACTTGTTTCCTCATTACATCATATTTTATCCACTTACATGTTCTTGTTTATTTTGTAAATATTTCAATTTACTGCTGTTCATTCTCCATTTACATAGAAAGTTTTGCTTACTCTACAACTTATATTTTGCTTCATATTTCAATTAGATTAACTATGAATACTGTGGTATTTTGCTGCTCTCATTGCATCATTGCCCCGCAGTAGTGTACAGATGGTTTTCCATTTTGGGCTGCGCAACTGATTTTGTTCAACCCCTACGTTTGCAAAATGATGATGTGATTATAGCCCTCCTGAGGCTGAAACTGGGTAGTAGATGGTCAAAAGGCAGAGTCAGCAAGAACAATGAGAAAACCATCTTTGGGAGGGGAAGATCCAAAAGATATTCAATATATTCAAAAAAAGCTCAGAGGAAGCCTTGTAGTGACTAGGTAGTAGGAATGGATGAGGTGTAATAATATGTTTCATGAACTAGCATACACCCACACTGGTTACTCATAAGGAGTTTAAGAAAATTAAAGAACTGGAAGTTACATTGAGTTCTAGGAAAAAAGGGACAGTCAGAGTGAAAGAGAGAAACAAACAAATACACACTTGTAGGGTTCTATTCTCCACAGCCTGCTCTACAAATCACTTGCTTCTCACAGGATAAACTTCATTGACGTACAGTGACAAAATATATTGGGTTTGAATGGCAAGGTTTTGGCAGCAGAGGTGGGCATAGGGGTGGCTTCTGTGAGAGAAGCTGCCAGAAGCTTCCCCCATGTCTGACACAACCAATGCCAGCCGGCTCCAAGACAGACCCACCACCGGCCAAGGCCAAGCCCATCAGTAACAGTGGTAATACCTCTGTGATAACATAATTAAGAAAAAAAAAAAGGGGGGGGGGGGGAAGAGAAAAAAAAGCTGCACACTTTGTAGCTCAAGAAAGAGGA
>NW_010298396.1:0-1116 GCF_000700745.2 Antrostomus carolinensis
ATTTGTCTGTTTTTAGGTATTTATCTCTGCATTTATTGATATATTTCTATTTGTCTCTTTTTAGGTATTTATCTCTATGCATTTATATATTTTTATGTCTATTTTCCTATATTTATTTATTGATATATTTTTATTAGTCTATTTTTATATATTTATTCATATCTATATATTTAAAAGTATTTCTATATTCATTTATTTAGATATTTCTATACACATTTACTTAAATATTTCTATACATTTACTTAAATATTTCTATACATATTTATTTAGATACTTCTATACATATTTATTTAGATATTTCTGTGTATTTATTTAGATATTTCTGTGTGTTTATTTAGATAGTTCTGTGTATTTATTTAGATATTTCTGTACATTTAGTTAGATATTTCTGTACATTTAGTTAGACATTTCTGTGTATTTATTTAGATATTTCTGTATATTTATTTAGATGATATTGATGTAGAAGTTCGGGCCAGCAGGGTGATGGGACAGGAGGAGACGGGTTGTGATGCTGAGCCCGACGTGCTGCTCCTGCTTTGGGAAGGGCTCCTCTGAAGTGACTAGAAGCAGGAGAGCCCTTTAGATTTCTGGCTGGAAATCTCAGTAACATCACACTCCTTAACCAGGAAATGTAAAATGGCTCTATTCAAACTAAGTTTTGATGATTCACACGCACCCTCTGCTAGAAACACCCCGGAGAAGGGTTGAGGCTTTGATGCCTACGACATTTTTACTAATGAATGTGTGAGATGAACACTGAAGCTCATCAGTTATTTCCACCGCACACACCCCGTGGATTTCTGAAGGTCTCTCCTCGCCAGCTCTCCAGAGCTTTAGGCACGTCACAGCACTCAGCATTGTTAGTCCTCTTGTGCTGATAGATTTTAAAAAATTAAATAATTTGCTCAGGAAAATCAATAGCGCCGGCACGAACGAGACACTGAGAACTCTGACTCCCCTTCTCCTCGTTTGCCACGAGATCGAGTTCCCACTAAATAAAAATGATGGACTCCACCAAGATCATTTACCCTGCTTTGCATCTTCTTCTTCTAATTTTAAATATATATATATAATGTATATATATATATTTTATAATACATAAATAAATAAATTTTA
>NW_010298397.1:0-216 GCF_000700745.2 Antrostomus carolinensis
CTGTCCATCATGGCTGGCCAGGAGCCGGTTCCTTGCCCGGGGCACCCACCATCTTTCTCCAGGTTGTGGTGACACCCCGCGCGGTTCCCACCCAAGCAGCGGTGTGGTTTGGTTTGAGCTGCACAGGAACAGTCTCGGGAACTGTTTGAGGTTCAAATCTGCTATTTAGGGCCAGGGCGGGGGTATATTTTTACAGCCTTAAAGTTTGTACTTTCC
>NW_010298397.1:257-655 GCF_000700745.2 Antrostomus carolinensis
TTACAGCCTTAAAGTTTGTACGTTGCAGTGTCTTATCGATTGAATTTCAGGCACATTTTCCCTCTAACGGTGGCGTTTGTCTTATGTTTTCGTGTGGAGTTTTAAATCCCATCGTTCACCTTTTCGTTCCTTTCTAAATACTCCGATATTTGGTGTTTGCCTTTTTTTTAAGCACCGTCTGACGCCGTCAGGCAGTGATGGGAGTTGGGGTCCCTGCAGAACGTGGGGTCCCTATTCGGAGTCTCCGCCCCCCCCTGCCCGGCACCGGCGGGTTTGGAGGCTCCGGTTTGGGGTGCGGGCAGAGGCGTGAGCGGGCTGGGCTGGGGATGACGTCATGGAACTGCACAGATTTGATAATAACGAGCTCGGCGATGGCCTGAGAGCGACCGTGCGGGGTC
>NW_010298398.1:0-18241 GCF_000700745.2 Antrostomus carolinensis
CTATGATTCTATGATTCTATGATTCTATATAATGACCAGTACTTGTCTAAAAATTTTTTAATTGCCCAACTGACATTACCATGTATTAGGTTCTATTCTTATGGAGACAGAGAAGATAAAAATTGCTAAATAGATAAAAGGCAAACTGATAAATTATATGGTAAATGCCCACACTGTAGGACAAGAAATTACCAGATTTCCATAGATGGGATCATCAGTGCTTGTGAAGAAGGTAGCCTTACTTTATCAAAGGCTGAAAAAGCTTTGGAAAATGGGGTTATAAATGACAGGACAGTAGAATACAGCAGCCTTTCTACAGCCAGAGCGTGTGAAGCAAAATGTTGACCCCACCAGAGTCAGAGACTAAGCCTCTGCTGATTTTCCTAGAACTAAGATTTCAGCCCCAAGTTCCTGTCCTATGAGCTCAACATCAGCTGCAACACTCTGGCTCATTTATGCTCATGTCAGCAGGGATGCAAAAGAGATGGGCACCAGGGTGGGTCCTACCAGGACTTCAGTCCCCTTGCTTTGCTGCTGGCTTGGTGCTGGTCTGGTGCAGCTGGAGCTGGATGGTCTACCAGCCTGTTTGGGCTTGTAAATTCTCTTCTGAGGAATAAATAAATACACTCATGAGTGAATTCTTTGCTCTCTGGGTTTTGGATTCATAAAACATTTATAATATTTAAATCGCTTTTTCTTTGTAGGTTGGTGGGTTTTTTTCTATTGGAGATAATTATAGGTCAACCAAATACTTTCTTATTCTGCTTTCCGTTTGCATTTTTTGCTTAAATCACCATTTGATTTATTTCAACATCATTCTTTGTACTACACAGGTCTTTTATGAAATAGCAGGTTTGTAAAAAATTTAGATCATCCTTTCTTTGGGCCTTTCTGTTTGCATTTTTTGCTTAAATCATTTGATTTATTTCAACATCTTTCTTTGTACTACACGGTTCTTTTATGAAATACCAGGTTTGTAAAAAATTTAGATCATCCTTTCTTTGGGGTAAAAGAAAACCAGGCGTGAGAACAGAACAGCAATGTGTAACTCCACAAGGATTCACCTACTATTCTTCCCCCTCAATGCTTCCACCAAAATGATGGGATTACCAGGTGTCAGCTCCCTCTCCCCTTCACATTCAGGAAGATATTGTCAGTTCAGGCTGGGCACCTGTTAACAGTACCTAATTTTGGAGCACTTCCCAAAAGAATTAGAAGAATTATGGAAAGTGGGCTTTCTCACTATGACCTTCTAAACTTTAACTTTGCCAGTTCACCTCTTCTGGAATTGGTAAAGAAAGAAAGACCCCAGTGTAGAAAAATTTTATCAATATAGGAGTACTTGTAACATTTAACACCTGTTCAGGTATTTAGGTGGGTGTAGCAGTATAAAGTGCTTTTTTACTGCAGCTGCAGCAGGGCCTTTGCTAGCATAGCTATTGTTTCTTTTAAAAATCCCATTTTTCACTAACATAGGCTGGTTTTCAAGAGTGCAGAAGCCCAAAGATCAGCCACAAAAATTAGAAAAATTAATCTTCAGCCACCAAAACTTCAGATATCTATTAGTTTTAGTTTTACCAAAGAAGAAGCACAGAGATTACATGTCTGTATGCTGTTTCTGGGGCTCCTGGACATGAATGAACAGTTAAGGGGAAAAAGCTGCATGCCTGCCAAAATCATTCTTTTTTTCTTTTCAAAGCCTGTTAGTTTCTTCCCTTCAGTTGCTTTGGGGCATCACTAAAAATTAAGACAAATTTGCTATAAAAGATTATTGTAACAAAAAGAGCATCTGCTCATAGGAGCAGATTTCAAGCTGAAGATTTTTCTTTTTCCTAGCTCCAGTTTGAGAGTTATCTATTTGTGGAAGCATCGGGTTCTACAACATTATCTCTGCAAAGTGCATTTCATTACAGTAATCACAGGAAGATATTTCAAAGGAATCCACACAATGTATACTGTGTGCTGTAATGTTATGCAGAAATAGATATTACAATATATAACCATAATAGTTTTAAATGTCTTAAGTGCTGCCTGAAGTACTAGTTACATGGGCAAAACTGGAATGTTGTTTTTCCCCATGAAGTAAGTACATCACTTTTTAGCTGCCAACAAGCTGTGAAATGGTAATAACTTTAGGACGCTGCCATATCCCGCCATCATGAATGCCAACATCCAAGGGCTTCAAGTATCCTGCTTTATTCGGTAGAATTCCCTACTTTTAACTCTTCAGTTCAGAAAATTGTAACCATTTTAGTCAACCTAATTCTCATTCTTTTGACTGCAGATAACTACTTTAATGAAAAGCAAGGCTAATATTTTAAAATAAAGCTTCATCACCGTTGCTTTGCAAGGATCCACATTTCAAAGCATAAGGACTCAGTATGTGTATCGTATTTTGTATTATTCACATTTAGAGACAGAAAGTACAGAAGTCTTGGAATAGATGATTATGTACAATTCTTAAGTTACAAGTATAGAGCAAAATAGAGAAGAATACTGGGAATATATTTATAAACCTACCAACGGCATTTTCTGTGTTATACGTGGTGTCTTTTAAATCTTTTACACCATAAAAGTACATGGCAAACTCTTTTGGCCTAACATACTCTTACTGAGTGAACAATGCGCATTAATAATAAAATAAGTATTGGCCTAAATTGTACAGTCAGATCAGGCTTTCTGTTAAGAGGCTGATTGCCCCCAACATCCAAAGAAAATACCGTGGAAGCTGGGTTTATATTTAAGCAGTATTCCATCTTAAACTATATTAAATACCATTTCTAGTTCAGAGCTTAGTTGAGTACACCTTGCTTATACAAGTAATCCTAGTGATTTTACTGACAGCTACTATAATTATAGGATCAATTAAAAAAAAAACCCAAAACATAAAAAACCACAAAGATGGCAGAGAAGGTGGTCTGCAGGTGAAGACTGGGATCTAAATTAATCCAAAGGGGCAAAAAAATAATTGTATCAATGGATCATTCCCTGTGTCTTCCAGTACTAGAACTAAGGGGAATTAACTATAACTACAATGAAAAAACTGATTCAAAACAAACAGAAAGTGGTGGCATTTCACATAATGTGTCATTATGCAGTGGAATTGTTTGTCACAGGATGCTTATACAGGTTCTCAGCAAGACCGGACATGTTCGTGGAAAAGAAATCCATGGACTGTTATAAATCCAAAGAAAGAACATCTGGCTCAGGAACTGCCTGGCAGCATATGGCTGCAAGCTGGAGAAAGCACTGGGAATGCCATCCCTGCTTTAAAACTCTTGTATGGGCATCTTTTAAACGTGGGTAGGATACCAGATAGATGGACTTTTGTTTCAATCCAGTAGAACTACTTTCATGTTCAAATAGGCCATAATTTAAAATAATTCTGGTTCCTTGCAACAATGAAAGTAGAGTAAATGTGTATGAAAGAAAAAAAACACAAATTATTATTCAGTATACAGGACAGTAGCAAAAAACCTTTATTATACTGCATTATTTTTAAAAATAACTTTTTTAAAAAGTAACACATCCTGTTAACTTTGTGATTTATTTTGTTGAACTTTCTGAGGATACAATTTTCTGATTAGATTTAAGGGCATCACCATTCAAGGAAATCTGTATCACATTTAATGTACCATGGTCACAAATAACTCTCAGCAACTGCTCCTGCATCTTGTGATGCACAGGTTGGCCTGCTCCTGCTTTGCAGAAATGAAGCAATTCTTCAATTCTAACCCCTGTAGCTGAAACATTTTAAACACAGAATAACAGTGACAGTGTACTTATCTGCAGAACACAGGCCCCTTTCTAAATTGCAAGCCAAGTTTTGAGCTCATAGTGGATGTTCAGTGTTATCTTAATTCAGTGAATTATGTATTAGCAAAATAAACATGTATTTAAATTTTAATGGTGCATTTTAGTCAGGCAAAACTGTTGTGTTTATGTCCTGATTGGAAATGTAAATATCAGAAATGTCAATGGACAGAAAGATATCCTCTGCATCACTCCAAATTTCTGAGTGATATTTTGAGTTAGAGAAATACAACTGTCAAATACATTTTGCTATAGCAAAAAGTACAAATATTAAGAACACCTCTGGATTGAAGACTTTCTAAAAAAAGATCTGTTCTCACTATAAAATGTCAGTGTATATTATCAGCTCATATGTCTTTGAAAAATTACATTCAGATGCATCCCCAGAGCTCATAATCCAGCTCATACTGATGCCCACAGATTGTCTTGCTGATCATTTGGTTTTGGTGTTATGTTTGAGGCAGTAGGGCTGAAACCTAAGAATACATCTTAAATAAACTGTACTTACTTCAGACTAAACCAAAATAAAATAAACCCCCTTGAGAACACTTACAAGAGCTCATCTGTTTAAAGATGGTATTAAATAGGGTTTACACAACAGGCCTTTAATATAAGCAGAGTATTCACAGAATCACAGAATGTTAGGGATTGGAAGGGACCTCGAAAGATCATCTAGTCCATCCCCCCTGCCAGAGCTGGATCACCTACCATATTTTGTTTCCTTCCATTTCATCCCTAAACATTTGATAACTATTTGTACACTCTGTATTGTCATAAAAATACCTGCAATATTTAATTCTATCTATTAGGGCTTGCAATATTTTTATTTTGCCCCAGTTATTCATATTCACATGCAAAGTCTCATTGTTGGAAGCAGGTAGGTGATTGCTGAAAGAGCACTGTAGAATCCAGTGATTTGCTAAGCTAACAATCTCAGCATGAATCTTAGCTAATACAAGAGCATGTCCAAAGATCCTCTGAATTATAAATTAGTGGTTGCACAAACTCCAGAGCACGATTCTAGAAGCGAATGAGAAGTTCCGTTTCTGTGCAGCCTGAAATTCTATTTCTCATAGTGCATATCTGACAGGAAGAGTAGACAGCAGAGAAGGACCATTTGTCCTTTCTGTCCCGCTGTTAGGAATATGTTATGTTTTTCAAAACACAGAGCAGTTTTGTTTTTACTTCCTTCCACAGTTACTGGGCTGGTGTAGGTGGATTTGGGGAGACCTTGCCATGAGCCCATTTCCTCCAGCAGAAGTTGGGAGTTCTGCTGCCAGAAGTTAAGAGCTCTCTTTGAGTATTTCTGCTGTTCATAATTAGGATTGTTTATAACTGTCTGGACCAGAGCATAATAGTTCCCAAACTGAACACTCAGGTAATCCTTCCCCCTTTTCCTCTGTATTAGAGTGAGCGGTATCCTTAGCATGATCTACAGCAGACACACATAGTGCTGGGTAATGGTGGGTGCAAACCAGCTGCTTCATTGTATTGCCTTCATTGTTCTGGTAAATACAGACATCTCTATTTTCAGTTCAAAGGACTTCAGCTGAAATTATAATGAAGTATTTCATGTGATCCTTCAGTTCTGAGTTTCTACTCTTGAAAGGTACAGAATTATTTGCCTGACTTTCCATGTGACTCTTTTTTAGTCCCCTATATCCATGCCTGCATTTCGTTGTGTTCCCAAGCTAAACTCAGAAAACATCCACAAAGAGGGACAGAATCTTCAGGCTAAATACTCCCACTTCACCATCAACACTAGTTACTCTTCTGTGCATCACCAACTCAAAAGGAAATTTAAAAAAAAATACAAATGTTCAGTCTTCTGCTTTCAACGAATACTTTGTCATTTAGCAAGCCTTTATTTTCTCTCCAATACTAAATGTGTTCAATATATGTAAACATACCATTAGCTGTCAGTCAAACCAGCACCTACAATGGGACCGTGATCCAACAGTGTCAAATTCAGATTCTCATGGATGAGTTTGGGAACTCCAGGCTTCATCTAAGTACCCTGACAATTTGAAGCTCAGGGAATATGTAATTTCATGTCCTGAAAGTAGCAGCTGGCAGGAAATACAGAGATGTCAGCCTGATGCCCAGTTCCAAGGCAGGATCCTCCAGCTATCCTCCAGTAGCTTCAAAAGATTCTGTGAACTTCATCCTTGGCCTTCTGCCAAGAGTGGCAATTACAAAGTGTCATCACATGCAATGCTTACTCATTTTTTTATGTGCCTGAAGTGCTTGGTTTTTTTCCTCATTACAAGTTTTGGATCCTGCTGTCCTATATAGCACACTCCTAACTACATAACTAAAAATAAAGTGTTGGTGCAGAAAAAAGTTGGTTGGTTTTTTGGTTCTACTTACTAAAGCAGACACCAAAAATAAACAAGACTATACTATATGTAATACATGTGTAGATGTAAGAGGTTTTTATTGTGATAAATATGCATATTTACTAAAACGTAAATTGGAACTACTGAGCTTGTAATGGTGCAAGCAACAATCTACCACGCTTTTTTTTCTATTAGATTAAGGAGGAAATAGCTGTTGTCAGATGGCAGCAAGATGCCAACAGTTGAACAGGAAGGATTATAGCATTCAAGTCACCTTAATCCTAATGCATAAGCATTAATAGGGGTTTTTCTTTCACTATAAATGACTAATGTAGCTAACCTCTGACACTGGCCTGAACTTCTGATTTACCTAAGAAAACTATACACTGTTGTTAGCAGTGTAATAGATGAAGTAATGTTTCCTTTAGCAAAAATGTCCTGAAGGATTTATAAATCTGGTGTAAACTGTTAAATGGATAGCAACACGAAGCCCAAAATATTAAAATGTTATCTCTGCATTAGCTCTAATGACATCTTGAAAGAAAACATAACACCCCATACTGCACTTAAATCTATTGCATACAGGTCATAATGATTTTCTCTTTATCTAATTGAACTGGACCTTATGCGCTGCTGTGTGAGAGTTCAAAGGAAACTGCTAAGGACACAGAGTGCAGGGGGAGTCAGCATATACCAGGGAGTTCATTGCATGCAAACTGCTCTTACTTAGAAGCAGAAATGCAGTCCTGAAAGACTGAGAAGACACTTCAAACTGACATTTACTCAAACACTTCTGTTCTGCCCACATTTCATCTCTGTCTTATCCCGTAACACTGAAGGTCTTTGTTGATCCCATTTGTAGCAAGTGTATGTACACATGCATGCCTTCATAATGCTTATTTTTAAATTGATCTAAAAAATGTCTATTTACCTCATATCACTATTACATTTAGCAAAGATATATTTTAATGTACTTTTATTATTATCATCTATATTTTGATGAGTTTTACTGCTATTACTACTATTATGGTAGCAGTCCTTTTTAATTCTTTCACTTTTGTTTCAGTCAGTTTTTACTGACCATACTGGATATATCACTTACCAGAAAGCTGAGTGCCACTGTGGCACTGTGAGGAACAAAAGCTAAGGACAGATTTGCTGCTGCAGGTAGTTCAAAGGATTATCACATAGCCCAATCCTTAAATTTTATTAGAAATTGATCCTTTAACTGAATTAACCATCCACAGCAGGTTTTTATCCAAATTAAGTTTCCTTCTCAAGTTTGCTGAGAGGCAGATGGTAGTCTTTAAAGATTATTGGAGATATAAACCATTCTATCTCATTTATATAATTACAAATCAATACCGGGTCTCTAATTCATAGAGAACATGTGCTTTTCTCTGGCTGTGGAATCTTCTGTCTCATTATGCCCAGGTCTAATTGCATTTACTTTCATAATAGTAAAATGTAGTATTTATCTAAGATGTTAATCTGTTGCTAGTGCTGGACACCAAATGTGGGACCATATGCTTCTGTGAAGAGCAGAGAGGAACAAAATTGTTTTAACATAATTAAAATTTCCTACAGGGAAAATACATGGGAGACCAGTTCTCCTCTCATGCCCATCCTTTGCTGTAGTCATCCCATGCCAGTCACACACAGAGGTGAAGGTCCCACAGCTCACCTCTGTGGCAAAGACTTGATTTAATCATGTGAGTCGGACTGAAACTGGTTCTAAAGGACATTTCTCTCCTAGTTGACAGATGTTATCATAACTGTAATTGCCTTTCTGCGCATGCACGCCCATCTGCACATCTGAGCAACATGGACTGCAATGGATGTCTCCACCCAGAGAGGTCAATGGATGAGTGAGAAGCTCAAACAGAGACCTTTCCTCACACAGGAAAGAGTAAGGCTCAGGAGGTACAAAATAATGCACATTACATTCTCTTTAGACAGTTAATTTCTTATCCACAGCAAATGGAAACGCTAAGGACCACTGGACTTCTGTTACTCCTTAACTGCTTTTAAATGTGTATCACATAACAGCATTTGGAATAAAAATTGATCCACCAGGTCCAAGACAAACAGGACATAGAATGTACTACTCTAACAGCATTAGCTTGATTTATAATTCTTATTTAGAAGTGCTCTAGCTTTCTTTCCGCTGAATACTATTTTTATCTCCAAATTTTGCTCACTTCCATGTCTAGACAAAAGTATTACAGAAGTATTATTGAAGTGGTAAAGTACCACACTCTTCTGATGGTTGAGTGTCACCTTTTCTTGTCTTCACTTGAATGAGCATAAACTTCCAGCAGGGATCCCAATTCTCAGATGAAGCAATTCCCTTTCCAGTGAGTGATCGTCCCAGCCATTTAACTAGCTCAACGTGACACTTTTGCAAAGCGTGAACTGAACCACGACTTCACTTTACTGTATGCTAACACTGTCTCATTACAAATTATAAATGGATCTAATGAACCCATTTAGCACAACTTTCCGTAGATACTTAGGGGTTTTTTTATGTTACGTCCATCATAATAAATAAATTGTACATAGGAGTATCATAGTTCTATTTCAAACAGTAAGAATATCAAGAATTTCCTATAAATTCATTAGTAAATGGTGGTTTTCTGCCAATCAAGGACTATAAAACCACTCCTCCTACTAATTTTATCTGGCAAAATATTTGGCAGGAATCAGAGTTCTGATTCTGCAGCTCCTCTGTCAGTTGTACCATTTAATGAAATTATTGCTTTCTGCTTCACATTTAATAGTGAGTACAGATTGTTGAGAGTTTTTTTAACTTCATATTTGACTCTCACACGCAGAGTTAAATGTTGATTTGTGGCATTCATAATTCCTGTGCCAAAAAAACATTGTTCTAGTAATGTGAGTTCCTTCACAGAAATTGACATTTTTCCACAAATGCTTCTTTTGCCACATTCATTCAGCTACACTGTATTTTTAGCATTTAATATTTGTTTAAAGTTGAATATGACTCTACTACTTCTTAGCATCAAGGTAAAATCTATCTGATCATTCAACTTGAGAGATAAAGGAACAATATTTTTATTTAAATGTTCCTTGCATGATAAAATGAATCTTTTACTGAAATGCCTGAGGTTTTTTGACTCCTGCCTTTACAAGTTAAGTACTTGATGCAGCGCCATCCACCAGGCTGTTACCACAGTTCTTGGAGTCAGCATTTCCATATCCATGTCCTTCACCAAGTCGCTCTGTACAGCTGCAATGCAAATTACACACAGACAATGCTGAGGACATGTCCCCAGCTTCTTTAATGTTCACTTGCAGGTTCTGACACTCAGATTCTATCAATCACATATAAGCCATCTCCAGAAAACTGGGGTTTGGAGAAAAAATAAATAATTGGATAGCATTATAGAATGGACGATAGGGCGTGGCTTGCCCTTGTGAAAAGGGAGAGGGACTGTCTTCCCATTTCTGCTAGAGGTAATGACAATTCTGCAGAAAGGGAAGGAAGGAAGGAAGGAAGGAAGGAAGGAAGGAAGGAAGGAAGGAGGGAAGGAGGAAGGAGAGGAAGGAAGGAAGGAAGGAAGGAAGGAAGGAAGGAAGGAAGGAAGGAAGGAAGGAAGGAAGGAAGGAAGGAAGGAAGGAAGGAAGGAAGGAAGGAAGGAAGGAAGGAAGGAAGGAAGGAAGGAAGGAAGGAAGGAAGGAAGGAAGGAAGGAAGGAAGGAAGGAAAAGATATGTGTAAGCACGGGTAAGTAGGTCTGGATCTCATTACTTTGTGTAAATCCCTAAGGCCTTTGGTTTTGCCTCAGGAATTATGGTAAAATCCATTATGTCAGTGCATGTCCCTGCCCAGAGCATGAGGAGATCCACCACTCCACCACCTACAGACACTCCAACTTTGAAAACAGTATTAAACAAAACAGAACCAAACAAAAGAAGAAAAGTCATCTTTCTCCAGGCTTGACTGGCAATACAAAACAAACAAACTGAATTTTTAACTCTGTAAATAATATTTGCCTCGACTTTAAGCTTATTTTGAGGAGAACATGAAGTATGAGGGCTTCTTATGTTCTTAAAACTGCTGAGTTTATTGAATGCCTATGACTACTTCATTTTTGCTAAACATCTTTGTGTTGATGTGCTGTTACCTCTAAATGTCATTTTTCCTACTTGTTTTTTCTTTTATTCTCTGGTTAGGCCTGGGTGGACATTTTTAATTAGTGTGCATTTCTTTTCTCTCACTACTTGTTACTGTGCTCACTGGGAAGAGTATTTTTTACAGCTGCAACTATATACAATTTGTTTACAAAGTCACCAATGTCTTGCCAAAACATTGCTTGACTTATGTATTAGTAATTCCACAAAATGACTCAGTCTCTAATTACTCCATCTGATAACTACTCAAATTCCTACAGCTCAGTGGGACACAGTGGCTAAGAGCTGTTCTGGGTTGCTGGCTTCTAGTAAGTAAAATGTGCTTGCCTGTTATTATTTTCTTGAGTGAATTTTCTAATAATTTTCACTGTATGTCAAGCTGCTGCTTTAAATCTCTGATCTCTCAAAGCTTACTTTATGAAGCACTGTTTCGCATTTTGATCTTTGTGCTGCAGAGAGAAAAATTATTAACGTGATGCAAACCTTCTCTCCAAGGGGAAGGCAATGGCCATACAGTCTTCCTTTTTTGCCCAGAGATTATGAAGGTGATTTTTAAAGTACAAAGGAGGAATGAGGCTGATAAAAACGTATACTTATTACATGACTGGAATCAAGTAGCCAATGATTCTATTGACCACTGTTGCAGAAAAAAAAAAAAAAAAATAAATGGGAATATTAGGCTTTTCAGTTACTCATTGCAGTCAGTTTTCCTGATGAAAGACTCTGGCTGAGAGGATATGTCCAGAAGGACTGGAGGAAATAAGCACCTGAGCAGGAAGAGTGAGAGAATGAAGGTGTACATGTATGCCGCAGAGATATTATCGTATTTCCCAACAGAACAAGGAAAATTACTACACAGCTATTGCAGCCATCTCCTCTCCAATGTTGGAAAAGCCACCACATCAACCACCCAGCCAGGGCTGTGTCTGGCTTGACAGGTAGTATCAGAAAGAGAGGGCGCAGTCTGAGAAACATCTGCCAGCCAGCCTTCACCTTGATGGCAACGGTCACCCTCCATCTCCAAACAGTAGGAGCATCTCTCTTCCTTTCTATCACACATGGCAAGCCTGGTGAAAAGCTGACACTGTGTGTCCCATCTCATGTTTCCTGGGCTCTGACAATCCCCCACCTTTTTGTAGTTTCTAGGAGGTACCGCATGGAGCACAATGGTGAGAAATAAAATGCTAACAAAACATCAGTGATGGCGTTCTTTAGTCAAAGAGCTAGTCAAGCTTAATTGAGTGAAAACTGCTGGATGAGCACTCTTAATTCACTTCAAGAATTTTTTTGTCATTTGTCACAGATTGGTCAGAAAGTGGTACAAGCTGTTTCAAAGCAGCGATGAACAAATACCCTCCTTTGGAGACAAATGTGCTGATGGAAGAGGGTGACATCTTTGCAGAGCTGATACATAATCATTCAGTAATCCTTTTTAGTCAAAATGAGCTGAATTAACTACTTTAAATAGTATGTCTACTAACAGCATTCTGCAGAGTGCATGCCTTTTTTTTTCATCCTATGGCACTTTAATTAAGAGTTCAGGCTTGCACACAGATGATCCTTAAGTCTAAGACCTTGAGTTCTCTGTTCTACAGCCTCATCATGGGCTTCTTGTATGTTCAGTATCCTCTAAAAAAAGAGAGTTGGCAGCTCCAAAAAGATAACTGACAAGTGTGCAGCATCTCTAGTTGAAAAAAATAAATGGATTTATCTAAACACTGTATTTGCTATGAGCAAAAAACCTTCAAGAAAGGCAGGGTGAGGGACAAGAAAGCTCTGTCTTGAAGGTTAAAAAGTGTAGGGATGAAATGAGAAGTGACAAAAGTCAAGCTGAGTCCTGATAGTTGACAGGTCCTGAGACCTAGCAATGTAAACAAAAATAAATGTATACTATTCTTTGACAGTATAGAGAAAAAGACAAATGAAATTGCAGTGAAGTTGCAACACAGCAAGAATGGAGTTGAGATCAAAGACAATGTTGGCATGGCCACCCCAAAACTTTCTGACTCAATCTTCTGCAAGGGGAATGACAGCAAAAGTCAGACAGCTACTAAAAATGTGTGTATAGCACTAAATCACATTCAAGATAGAAGCAAAGTTTTTAAGGTTTGGTAAAATTAAGCCAGGCAGAATAGATAATCTCCTACCCCAAATATTGTAATGCCAAATACTGAATTCAACTATGAATTCAATAGTAACTAATTAAAAAAACTATCAGCTCAAGTGATGCCACCAGAGAATGTCAATGTAACAAATCTAATTCAGAAAGAGAAAAACAGAAAAACTGGCAACTTTACACCTGTTACTCTGAGCTCGATAGTATGCGAGTCTTTTTAAGAACTTCAAAGGAAAGGATATTTTGAGACACAAAGGTAAATGGAAATCTGTAATAAAATACATTACTTCAACAAAGTAAATACAGATTTTGGTAATAAAATAACTTTTTGTATTAAAGATGGGGGCTGCAGCAGATCTAACCTATATGGCCTTCAGTATTGCATTTGATACTGTACCACATAAAGACCATAATTACATACACAGTCACGCAATAACACAATCTCCCAGGAGACTGGGAACGGTGCAGGTTTGTAAACTGGGGAAAGATTTAGCTGAAAAGACATAGCAATACATTATGCTGAAAAGCTAATTGATTAATTGGAGGAAAGGGAGTCTTTCTATTAAAATTTATCAAATTCTGTCTTACTAATGAACTTACTATTTAATATTTTCATTCATAACTTTGGCACAGAAAGAAAAATGTGAAATTTACTGATAGTATGAAATTAGGGATGTCAATTCAGAGAAAGTCCAGGACATTATACGGGAAAAATGGGTGTATAAAAGGACTGCAAAAATAAAAATGAGACATAAGTGCATGTATTTAATAGACTCGGTAACTAGATTTTATTCTATAAACCAGGGGACTCATCAGTTTGAAATGACAGATATTAATTGGTCATAAGACAACCATGAGACACAGTGCAGTACAGCAATAAAAAAGGCATATGGAGTCCTACAATATATCAGGCTAGAGAGCAGAGTATTAATATCATCACAGACATCGATCAGATATTGCTTAAAACTATAGTGTCACTCCTGACCACTCATAATCAAAAAGATTTATTCAAACACGGGTGATCACATGGGAAAGAGGAGACTCTACTCAGTATGAGCAACTAAGAAGCAACAATAAAACTGCTGTTTGTGAGTACTTAGAAACACAGATGTCTTGGGTGGGAGGATCCACTTAAGTTAATGGACAACGTCAATACAAAAGAAATGTGTAAAAACTTGCCATTGGCAACCATAGGTTGAAAATTACAAATCCATTTCTAAATATCAAGAGGAGCACGGTTTCAGCACACCAATCAAGGACAAACAACTCAATCTTTAAAAAAATCTCAGTACTTGTATGAAATGGATTAGAGATGGTAGCTTTTTCACAAGCCACAAGGTAGCATTCAGTGAGCTACTAATTTTTTTCCAACCCGGCATCCTCCTGTGCTATGTGCCTACACTAGGGTGGAAGAAGCAATTAAATATGAAAAAACCTTATGTTAAAGATACATTAAGTAAAAGAAAATGAACTCCAGAACTTTAAAAGTCAACAATGGAACTTGAGGTCTATGTGTCCCAGTATATTAACTGTGCTCATGTATAATTTCACAAATGAAACAAAACTATGTACAGGTATCATGCTTTTTTTAAATTATTTTTTTATTTTTCTCCAAAAGACCAGGCAGTGGTCCATGCAGCCTATTTGTATGCAAGAGCATGGGGAGCCATAAAATAATACCCGTGCTGTATAACTTCACTTGCAGCACATGGCAGGACCCTGTATGCTTCACTTGACCATCATGATGGCCAGGATATTACCAAGACCCCAGAAGAGTAGAGGCAAGGACACTCAGTTGGACTCAGGAATCATGGTAGTTTCCTGAGGTGCTCTAAGAGGAGCATGAAACTTGTGAAAAAGAAGTTTCACGGGGAAAGTTTGTCCAAGTATGGTAACCAGGGACGCTGAACCAAGAGGTCCAGACTGTGTGTCTTTGTGACAGCAACATCAGCAGCTTCAACCTCTGATGGACCTCTAAGCAGGAGGAAGAGTCATGCTGCTTCCTCTGGTTCCTCATCCTCTCTCTCCTCTCTTCTTCCTCCTCTCTGCTCCTTTCTCAAGCTAACCGTGCAGAGACACATGCCAAGGTGTTGGAGTAGCAGTACAGCATCCTTTACAAACTTCTTGGTCCTGAGCTCCTTTGAGAAAAATGTGCTTGGCCAGCTAGAAACATTCTTCAGGCAGGATCCAGTCCATCATCCACATCTTGAACCACACAGACCCAGATAATGAATTTTTAAGAAGCAGATCCTTAAGTCCTTGCTCATACCAAAGCCCTGCACAACCTCAGTGAGACCTTTTGGTGAGTGTAAAGATGTTAGAATTAGAGGGACGAAGGAAGATGTGACTGACAGTATTAGCAGAAGTTTTTTATTTGCTGGCCAACTTTTTAAAGATACAGAAATTTCATATATAAAAGCAGGGATCTCATGACCACTCCAAAAAAAGTCTTATTAGTTGCTGCTTCAGTTAACAATCTTGTTGCATTTCATGTGACCACTTTCAGAAGCAGGTTATAAAACCAGGTAATTAATTCATAACTGATATTGAACTTGCAGAAAAGTACTTTAAGTCTGAGACTGCTCTTCTCCACCTGTGTAGCTTAATAATTTTCATTCCCTAAAATGAAGAACTACCACAGCCATGCTTCAGTTTTAATTTCTGCAACACAATTTACTGTGGAAATCTCCTTGGTAGCATCAAATGTTCACTCCCCTCGTGAATGTCTTACATTCATAAGTCTACATCTTTGTCTTCAGTTTGCTTGTGTTGTCTGGTGGTATCCTTGGGAGCTGCTCTATCTGCTGCCATCTCCTTTGTCTGTTGTTCTCAAGAATCACTGCTCATCTCATTTTTTGCATACTGCTCTGCTTTCACTTGGTGCACAATCTTTATTTATTTAGAGATAAATACATAAAGTGTATATATATATATATATGTGTGTGTGTATATATATATGGAAACATCTCGCCATGCTGAGAACATAATTTGGTATTTTTACAATTATTTTCTTGGCTGATCCATCCCCATTCAGTGAATATGCTTTTGTCTGACTGAAACTAACCAGAAATTTATGACTGAGCTGAATGTGATCTTTACCATTGATTTAAATGGGTACAGAACCATCATCCTCAAGGGCTAATTAGTCAAGGTAAGCGTAAGAGACCAAACACTGCTACATGATTTCTTCTAGCAAGTTTGAGAACTGTATTGCAATGTATTTACTTCTGATTTTACTTCTGTTCATTTTTTAGAACAGTTGTATAGTGCCCAAGGTTGTAGTATTATTCCCGTAGCTTCAGGATCCTATGTTTTGCAAGGTGATAAATACAAAGGTAAGACAGATTCCTATGATGTCCACATTTCTGCTAACTGTGTAAGTCCTACAGTGATTTGAATTAATTATCTGTTTCTCAATAAGTACTGAATTAAGGGTATAATTATGATACTCTAAGGATCTGATTATAGTAATTGTTTGGGCTGCCTGGTGTACTGTTTTATTGGCATAGTCTAATCTTAAGATGGAACCAACTCATGGACCAGGCCTCACTGGTTAAGAATTTACACAGAATACGAAGACGACAGCTGCCCTTAGCATTTCTGCGTATGTTGCACTCAGGGGAGAAGAAGGGACAATACTGATGCTAAGCATTTTTGCCAACACACCAGCTGCCTAACTTTTCTTAACTCAGCCAGTTTATTTTTCAGTTTCCTTGCTCTTAATTTGTTTTTAACTATTTCCATCCTCACATATAGGAAAAATATTACTGCATGGCTAGCCAGAAACCTACTAAAAGGGCTTAATCAGAGCTGATAAATTATAGTATGTCAAGAATATGTCAGACAATTTGATATTAATGCACTATCTTTTCTACCTTACTGTTTTATAGGTTTATTGTTATATTGTTGCTCACTTGCTAATGGAGGCACAGAATAAGCACACTGTAATGTCTAATAATAGCTGTTCATGCCTGACTGGCATGGATTGAAACATCCATCCTATCTGTCATGATTTTGTGATGCAGATGGACAAAAGCATTATGTGATTTTGCCAAAATCAAGCTGCACTTTAAGGCTGCAGACTCTCTAAAGATGACCGGGTACCCTTCCCTGATCTGTTCTGTGTGCCAATATGCTCTGTCTTGCTGATGTGTACTGGTTCCAGGGAACACCTCATGCTCATTTATTCCCTGTCAGATACTGCCACTATTTACCACTCCAGCAATACTCAATGAAGTATTTATCCTCTTATTTAGCTTTGACAAATGGAAACGTATCCTAACTCATATTCATTCAGGACTGTAACATTCAGTTTCTTTGCCTGTTGCATTTACTGAGTCCCTTTGCAGCCACATCTCCAATAGCTCTGCTTCTCCTGTAAAAGCAAAGTGCTGGAATTTTTAGCATCCTCCCTAATTTTATTGACTTCTTTCACTCAGTACTAAAATAATCAACTTCTGCCTTCAGCCAGGCCACTGGCCACACAATTATTAAATTTTCATATATGCTCATCACACTTTCTCAATACCATAATGCTCATCCAGCATGAGAAGAGTTTCATTTAAGTTCCATAAACTTATTAGCCTCTTCGCATTCTTTCTCATGATACCAACAAGACACTTGTGATCAGGCTGCTGTCGGTTCAAGAATATAACTCTACCACTTTGCTGCACTCCCCCATCTGTCTGCATTATTTGGTGTTTCCTAACTCCCTTTATATTATTATAAAGACTTTGAGGCTGAGATTTTTTTTGTCTGATGCTTATAAAGCAAATAGAGGCATGAAGCTCTGATTCAAAACCAGCAGTAATATGCTGCTGAACAAATAACCACTGTTCAGAGAAGGACAAGAGAAGAGAGATAGTCGTAAGGAACTGGCAGCGATTTTTCCTTCTTGATTTCCTTCTCTATTTGCCCAGCAAAGGAATGGTGGCATAAAACCACACAAATTAATTAAATTAGGGCTGTGATTTTGGTTAGGCTTGCAGAATAGTTTAAACAGTTTTAGCAGTTAAAACACACTATCGGAAAAAAAGCATATTAGCAACTAGTGACATTACATGCTCCTCTCATATAATTCATGCCAAAGTATTATTATTTTAATAACTGTTAAAAAATATCTACAGACCGCAGATGTCCTAGGAATCAAGTCTTAAATCACGCCAATAAAAAGTTACAGTACAATTGACTGCCCCTTTTTGCACTCACTCCTATGGCTAACTTGGAAAAATATAGCTAATGAAATCAGTTCCCAGAGCTGGCGCACCTTATTTGAAAACGTTACACAAAAATATCACTGCTTTCACCAATTAAACTTCTGGCTCAATGTGTGCTGCCTCTTGACACATTTGCTTTACGTTTTCAAAGGAGTCTTTCAATGCACACTAAGCATTCATATATGGGAAAAAAATGTGATTCAACAAAATACAAATGGAACACCAGCAGGATGGCTCTTTTTTTTTTTTTTCTTTTTCGTTCTTTCCACTTAATGCAAAAATATTTGTATTTATCTGCTAAATTCTAATGAGAAGAGATGACATTGGGAAAAATGGCTTAGTAATGCATCCGGCCAGAAGTCGTATTAAAAAGAAGAAATGTGCAATTTGTCTAATCCGTGCTGTTATAGTTACGCTGCACAAGTACTGGAGGGACATCAGCTTCTCAGACTATAAAACAATAACCGGTATCTCCCCGTGCTGCCCAGCTGTGCTGCAGGGCGCGCTCCCACGAACGGCTGGCGGCAGCCCGACGCCGCCGGGAGCGCACATGGAAGCGCCGGCCGGGCCGGTACCGACTGCGGGGGCGGACACGCTCCCACCC
>NW_010298399.1:0-454 GCF_000700745.2 Antrostomus carolinensis
CCATGGTGTGTCCCCTGCATGTCCCTGTTGTGACCATGGCGTGTCCCTGCTGTGTTTATGGCATGCCCCTGCATGTCCCCTGCGTGTCCCCAGCATGTCCCTGGTGTGTCCATGGCGTGTCCCCAGCATGTTCTTGGTGTGTCTCCAGTGTGTCCCCTGCATGTCCATAGCATGTCCCTGGTATGTCCATGGCGTGTCCCCTGCATGTCCATGGCATGTCCCTGCTGTGTCCATGGTGTGTCCCTGGCATGTCCCCAGCATGTCCATGGTGTGTCCCCAGTGTGTCCCCTGCATGTCCCTGGTATGTCCATGGTGTGTCCCCCGCATGTCCCCAGTGTGTCCCCAGTATGTCCATGGTGTGTCCATGGCATGTCCCTCCTGTGTCCATGGTGTGTCCCCAGCATGTCCCTGCCATGTCCACGATGTGACCCTGCAGTGTCCCCTGCATGTCCCT
>NW_010298399.1:733-938 GCF_000700745.2 Antrostomus carolinensis
GCTGTGTCCATTGTGTGTCCCCAGCATGTCCCCGCACAAACATGGTGGAGCCACAGCGGAGGCGAAGGGGTGACATCTCCCCACAGCCATCGCCCCACGGACACACAGACACTGTCTGTCTGTGACACGGACACACAAGTGTCACTTGTCCCCGCTGGCGTCTCTGGGTGGGTGCTGGGTGCCCACGGGCGATGGGGAGGGACAG
>NW_010298400.1:0-252 GCF_000700745.2 Antrostomus carolinensis
GATGTGGAGAGGGGTCGGCATCACCCCGAGGGTCTGACCCGATCCCCCCCGAAAGCTGCTGAATGGTTCCCACTGCCAAGTAGCTGCACACCGAGAGCTGCCAACTGCACCCCAAAAACCACCAGCTGGACCCTGCACCCATCAGTTGGACCCTAAAGGCTGCTGGATGCATCCTACACCTGCCAGCCAGACCCCAAGAGCCACCAGTTGGACCCTACACCCATCAACTGCACCCCAAGAGCCACCAGCTGG
>NW_010298400.1:624-6180 GCF_000700745.2 Antrostomus carolinensis
ACCAGACCCCCAGGGCTGCCTATGGGACCGTGGGAGCTTCCAGTCAGACCTGAAGCGCTGCCAGCCTGTGCCACCACAATCCCTGTCCTTTGGGAACACCTAAACCCCCCCCAGCTCCATTCCCCAGCACCTCCTCGTGCTCCCAGCCTTTCAGCTGCCACCGGAGTGCAAGCACATCCCTCCCCGGGGGGACGGGGACCGAGGGGGCATTTCTTGTGCCCTGGTTCTTGCTGATGGAGGAGAAGCAGCCCCGGTTCCTGAGCTGCCCTTGGACTCACCTTGGCTCCTCGAACACAAACACTAATTTCTCTCTGAGCAGCGTCTCTTCTCGTTCATGGTAAATTCCTCCAGCGCTCTCCCTGCGTTGCCTCTGCAGGCTGCGCACCGCGGCTGACACGGAGCCACGTGCCGGGAGGAAACCCTCCTTCACCAACTTTAACTCTGTCCCTCCCTAAAATAACACCAGGTTTGGGTTTCCTGATGAGTGGGCTCTCTGTCCTTGCCATACTGGGGGTCCTGGGGCTGCCACCGGCATCCTGGGCTGTGAGGAACCACCTGGTCCTCGTGGGCAAAGCCTCTGCTGGGTTCCTCATATCAGGGTCAGGGTTTGGGGGATGATTTGGGACCACAACCCTGGAGCCAATTGGTGAGTAGGGTGCTTGATGGGCATCCACCAGTGCAGGGAGGATGGGGGGGGGAAATTCCCCCTGCAGAGGCTGCTGGAAGGGGAAGGGGACACGGAGGAGAGTTGGGATGTGGTGGGTCCCAGTGTTGTGCACGGGGAAAACTGGTTAAGGAGCAGGAATAGCTGAAAGAACTAAATATGGAAACTTGGATAAAACATTGCTGAAGTAGGGAGATGGTTTCCTAACAGAATTCAAAGCATATAAACAAACTCAGGGAGAGAGAGGGAGAGAGAGAGGTTGTCTAGAGGGGGCCTTTATGAGTAATATTTAGAAAAACTAGTTGAAAATATCTCTGTAGGGAAGGCTGCTCCATCAAAGCAAACTTCCAGCTTTGTGGGGAAAGTGTCAGTCCTGGGAACATGCTGTTTCAGAGGAAGAAAGAGTGAAAACATGGACCTCCATGGTGAAAAGCCTCTCCTAACATTTATTATTCTTTTTTTTCCACTGACACATTTTGATGATAAAACATGAAGTTTTATGGCAATAAGAAAATACTCGAGACAAAGTTTTCAGTTCGATTGGTAGGAAACTTTCTAACTAACTGGTTTTCTCCTTCCCTTGGCAGGTTGCTCTGGGATCCCTCACTGAACCTCCTGCCAGGACAGACTTGGTGGCTTGTCCCCACATACTCAGGGCTGGGGGGTGTGTGGCACCAACAGCCCCCACAGCTGATCCCCTGGGAAGCGTTTCCCTGGAGCAGGATGGACAAAAGCCCCAGGCTTGGTTTTGTGCTGGGATCCCATCAGGGTTCTCCCATCTCTAAGGTCTCTTAATTCACTAAGGAGCTCAGCTCTCTGGTTTGTCAACTCCTCACCATCTTCTCCTTTACATTTTGGTTTAGTGCCGGTGAAAAGGGGGGTGGTTTAATGCGATTACTCCGGTAAAACCCACGTAAGAGGATTCGTGGGGCTCAGCTTTGTGGTACTGCAGGGGCTGTCAGCAGAAAGGGGACGCATCTACTGCCCATGGGTTAATGGGAAAGGTGGGAAGGAGACTTTACTCTTCTATGCACCCCAAAATCATGGTGTCCCTGCCTGGGTGACCCCCAGGATTCTGTAAATCATGTGGCTGCCACGTGCTGCCTTCACCCGGGCTCTGCAGGGCAGAGATCTGCCCGTGGTGTGGGTGCTGCTTGTCCTGGTAGGTGGATGGTGGGCAACAGAAAACACAAAGAAGGGGCTGAAATGCTGGGGGGGAGGAAAGGGGGGTGTCTCCGGGGCTGCCCCAGGGTTGGGTGTTTGGGGAGGGAGATGGTTGCACCTCATGAAGGGTTATGGGGTTGATGGGATTGGGTAAACCCAGAGTGTTTTCCAGCAGAATGGTGCCCTGGGCAGGTGCTGGTCCCTGTGCAGAGAGCCAGGCTGTGGGGTGGACCCTGTGGGGCAGAGGGGCTTGTCCCCATGGCACTGCTGGAGCCTTTGCCCATGGGGATGAGCATGTTGGTGCTGCATCAGCTCTGCAGTTTGCTCTCTGGCTCCTGCGCCGTGTCCCACTTCTCGCAGGAGAAGACGCTGGGTTGAGATGCTGTAAAAAAATCTCATTTCACTGTTCTGCAGGGAGCAGCAACCAGGTCACGTGTGCTCACCAGTATCCTGCTGGGAAAGCCAACGTGGTTGATCTGTGCTGGGTACCAGCCAGACAAGAGGCACTAACGCACCATCTGCTTCTCCTCGGGATGCTGCAGGCACTGGGAAACCCGCTGTCCTGCAGTGGGAACCGAATCCTGAATCCCAGCTCTGAGCTGGGAGCTGCATCCTCTCCCCGCTGTTGGTGAGATGAAAACACTTACCTGAGAACGAGGTCTCCTAGTTAGAGCTGCAAACGAGCAGCTCTTGAGTTGAGGTTTCTCAATTTCATCACTCTGGGGGGTTTTTAATGACTTCATCCTGGGAGAACCAGCGTGATGGATGGTTGGGGGCTCCTGAGGCTGAGGGAGGTAAAAGCACCTTGGAGCCGAGTTCAAACCTCAAACTACCCAAGTCCAAAAGCTGCTGGTGACCCACATCAGAGGGGCTGACACTATGGATTGTCCTTCAGGTCTCACAAGGAACCCTTTGGTAACACCCAAACCATCATCTCTCCTGGGTCAAATTATCTTTCTGGGTTTTTTCCTTTCAATGCAGAAGAGAAGGTTTCTACAGGGTGTCCAGAAATGTGTGTACAGGTACAGACACAGTGATAGATACTCTGAAATACACTGAAATATTGTCTAGATGGTCCCCAACTGGGAGCTGTGGGGCGTGGCACTTGCGAGCTGGGTTAGGATCCCAGTTTGCAGCCCGGCATCAGGGGTGAGCCGAGATGTGACACAACAGGACTAATGGTTCCCAAAAATCTGTCCCTAAATAGCCTCTTTTTTCTCTCCCCAAATTTAAAACGCAGCGTGTCCATCTCCAGATATAATTTCTACACAGGTTTTTAGTTTTAAAAATTTGTTTTATTTATTTATATCTATTTATTTTATATTTATTATCCTCACTTTTATTTGTTTGAGGATAATTGCCCCAAAACAACAGCTTATTTGGGATGAGGCCAGAAGACTGTTGTAACAGGAGTCCTGGGGGACGGGAAGGGGCTGAGCTGAGAAGGGCCGGGTGTGTCACCTCCAAGAACTGATTTTCCTATGTCAAACAACTTCAGCTCTTCCAAAACGTGGCCCCAGGGTGTCCTCGGTGCAGCACAGCTCCTCCCTCGGGGTCCCACCCACAGTTCAGGAAGGACAGGGAACTGCTAGTCCCACCCACAGTTCATGAAGGACAGAACTGCTGGAGAGAGTCCAGCACAGAGCCACCAAGATGATGAAGGGAGTGGAGCATCTCCCTGCTGAGGAAAGGCTGAGGGAGCTGGGGCTCTTTAGCTTGGAGAAGAGGAGACTGAGGGGTGACCTCATTAATGTTTATCAATATGTAAAGGGTGAATGTCATGAGGATGGAGCCAGGCTCTTCTCAGTGATGCCCAATGGCAGGACAAGGGGCAATGGGTGTGAGCTGGAACACAGGAGGTTCTGCTTCAACTTGAGAAGAAACTTCTTTCCAGTGATGGTGACAGAGCCCTGGGACAGGCTGCCCAGGGAGGGTGTGGAGTCTCCTTCTCTGGAGACATTCAAAACCCACCTGGACACCTTCCTGTGTGATCTCATTTAGGTTCCTGCTCTGGCAGGGGGGTTGGACTGGATGATCTTTCGAGGTCCCTTCCAATCCCTGACATCCTGTGACTCTGTGAATGGGCTGAGCAGGGAGCAGATGCTGGTTAAGTGTGAAATCAACAAACCACGAAGAAATTTACACAAGTGCTGATAAAGCAGAGAGTGAGGGGGGAAAAAAGTGCTGCTGCTTTTTTTTTCTCCTCTTTCTTGTTTTTCTTGGCTGCTCCAGGTTTCGGGCAGGCTGACACACAGACCTCTGTGTTTGCAGATGGCTGTGATCCTTCTTGGGAAAGGCGAGGCAAGTGGCTTCAGACAATGTGTCCTTTGCTGCTGAGAGAAGCAGGTGGGGAGGAAACGGAGCGTCAGGGGCGCAGCGAGGACACACAAAAGGATTGAGGGGGAGGAGGAGGGGGGTATTGTGCAGAAACCCCTCGAGCTGGGCTTGGTCCCTTGGCAGGAAAAAGCAGCTGGTGGGTTTGACAGCTGTGCCTGGCAGCAAAGTCAGCAGCAGTGCTGGCTAATTGAGTTATAAATGAGTCATTTTTGGAGAGGGGTTGTAGAGCATCGCGTGTCATCACCCTCCGAGGTGACAACAAAAGGAGGCTGGCTTAGAAACAGTGAGACTTAATTTAAATAAATAAATAAAAGCTAAGCAGCATGACTTTTCGTTCCCTTGGCTGCCTTGCAAATGCCCTGAGATCATAAGTTGCAAGACTTTTAATAAAACTGCGGGAATTTGCTGTAAGATTTCTCCCACTTCAGCACCAACGTGTTGTCTTCAGGGCAGCCAAGCACTGAAACTGCAACCTACAGAGAAATTTGTCCCATTTCATAGAATCCCAGACTGGTTCGGGTTGGAAGGGACCTTAAAGCTCATCCAGTCCCAACCCCCCTGCCAGCAGCAGGGACACCTTCCACTAGACCAGGTTGCTCAAAGCCTCATCCAGCCTGGCCGAGAACACTTCCAGGGAGGAGCAGCCACAGCTTCTCTGGGCAACCTGTTCCAGTGTCTGACCACCCTCACAGTGAAGAACTTCTTCCTAATATCTCATCTAAACCTCCCCTCTTTCAGTTTCCTACGTTCGGGTAAGTGTCACCCAACAGGAAGCACAGATCCAAAGTGTCTGTGATGTCTTGAAGATGCAGGAGGGATTTTCTCCTTGTGCAGGGTGTGGAGCTCACCCAGTGACCTGCTGCACCAGCAGCTTCCCCAGCAAACATCACAGATTTTGGAAACTCCACGGAAAAGGGTGAGAGGAAGTGCAGGAGCCACACAGGACCTGAGTTTCCCATCCCAGGTGACAGTTGCAGCACCAGACAAGCAAATCCTCTTTCTAGTTGTAAACTGGATGCAAATGATTTAAGCACCAGACAGACAAGAAGGAGGGAAAGATGGAGTCACTTTTTAGGGTGCACATTTTCATGGGAAAAACACTGAAGCAGCATGAGTCACGCTTCAGTGTAACGTGTCCCCGAGGCAGAGAAGCAGACCCTGGGAAATGAGATGATAACTGTTTGAACTGGAGCAGAGACTTTTGCTTGACTCGGCTCCAGCCCGGGTAGGACAGTACCAGCGAGTTCCCCTGTGATGATGGATCAGAGGCCCGTGTGAAGTGTTGGACAGCTCAGTGAGGTTTATTTTGGACAGCTCTCAGGCTGTGACAAGCAGGGCTGGAATCCTCCCTGGATGAGCCAGCGGGCTGATGGAAGAGCAGCTCCTCCACC
>NW_010298401.1:0-3180 GCF_000700745.2 Antrostomus carolinensis
TGGGCTGACCTGTGGGTGAAACCACCACAGTCTTCCAAACACCAAAGCACCAAACACAACGTAACAGGGCAAGTTTCTGGAGTGACACCACAGGGTGGGAGCCTGGTGTGCCCGAGTGCTTTGCAGGGTAACCAGCCCCACTCTGGAAAAATAATTTGGTTTTAAGGATTATGGCATTTTGATAGGATAATTTAGTGAATTTATGAAGCTTTATTGAAGTAAAACAGGTATATTCAATGATTTTATGATACTGTATTTCCTCCTATCCTGTCACACTACAGAATATGTGTGTTGGTGAAGTAAAGAAAACCACAGCAAAATCTTATTAACAAAAGGATCACCTGGGGGTTTTTTTTAATTTATTCCTAAGGCCAAATATCAAAACCAAGACTGTCACCAATAACTTTTTATTTTTTTTTAAATGTAAAATGAAATGAAATGAAATTTTAAATGTAAAACGAAATTAAATAGATAGAATAAAAGAACTGATTTTACAACATTCAACTTTTGGGGTGCCTTGTGACACATAGGAGATGCCCCAGCAAGAACTGATTTTTAAATGGCAAGTTTGCACCTAAGACCCATCCTAGAACTTCCAGATGGTGAGATTCCATCTCACTGATCTCTTTATTATAGAAGCAATATTTCATTAATGACTACACAGCCCTGCCCATACCCAGCTGCACTGAAAGCATCCACTGTCAGGAGAGAGAAAGCCACCACACCAACAGCACCTTTCACTGTGACAGATGAAACCACAGCCAGCAGATCTTCTGACTTTAAAACAAATAAAATTCAATATTTAAGAGTTAATAGTGTAACTTCTCTTCACTTCAACAAAGTGTGGCCACTGGGCATTGAGAGAGACAGGGACAGTGAAATACCTCTGCTACTCAACCCCAAATTTGTCAAGTTAAAAGTTGGTGAGATTTTAGATCTACTGGCTTCATAATGTCTGAAGGCTTCTTCCAGAGATGGTTGTTGAAATATCCAACCCTGCTGGAAAGGTATTACTGAGAGACTGGGGATTTAGGATGACTCACCAAGCATGTGAGGCATTCACGATCGATTTTCTTTCCTATGGGCTATGAGATTTTTAAACGCTGATGAAGAAACACTCAGCAATCTTGAGAGGGAACCTACCAATCATTAAATGAACAGCGTCCCCATGCATCTACTTCATCAGAGAATCACAGAATCACACACTGCTTTGGGTTGGAAGGGACCTTTCAAGGTCATCTAGTCCAATCCCCCTGCAGTGAGCAGGGACATCTTCCACTAGACCAGGTTGCTCAGAGCTCCATCCAACCTGACCTTGAATGTTTTCAGGGATGGAGCTTCTACCACCTCTCTGGGCAACTCTGATGTGTTTCATCATCCTTATCATAAAAACATGGTGCACAGACAGCTTCAGGAATTTATTTCAGTACCTGTCCAGTGCAGGAAGGTAGGGCTCAGAAACCAGCCTTTTCTTCTGAACTTCCCCTTTCACTCACCAGAACAAGGAAGAAATCATTAGAGTTATAAACATGATGTCCCTAAAGAACAACTTAAAAGGTTCCTGTAGATCTATAGTTTTGCTACATCAGATCTTAATGACTTCTGGTGAGTAAAAGCAGTGGGAGAAAAGAGCAGAAAGACCCCAAATGCCTCGCAGGAATCCCTATGATGTGTTCCTGAAAACAACAGGCGCACCCAGCACTTTAGGTAGCTCCACTTGCAGGTTATCATCACACATATTTCAATAAAAAGCATCAAAACACTAAAAAAAAAAAAAAATCATGTTACTGATTAAAAAGAAGTGAGAATGACCAGGCAGGGAAAATCCTTTTACAATCTCTTCTCCTGTTTGCATGTGTTTGATTTATTGTCCCTTTTGCACGTTGCTGATAGGGCTCCTACAAGTTTGTGTGGTCACCTGGACCCAGCAGCAATCATAGAATCCTAGAATGGTTTGGATTGGAAGGGACCTTAAAGCTCATCCAGTCCCAACCCCCCTGCCAGCAGCAGGGACACCTTCCACTAGACCACGTTGCTCAAAGCCTCATCCAACCTGGCCACAAACACTTCCAGGGAAGGAGCATCCACAACTTCCTTGGGCAACCTGCAATGCAAGTGGAGATGGTCACTCGAACAACAATTAGGTTTGGAGGCCCTGAAAAGGCTCTGGTGTGGCAATTAATGAATTAATAGAGTTAATATAAGTTAATACTGGTTAGCTTCTCACTTCCAGATTTTGCAGACAACACCCCTTCCCTGCTCTGCAGAAACACTTCAGCTCAGTGCTGAACAAAGCGCACCAAGATGGGCGGTTGATGAAGACCGTGCACACTACGGGTGATTTTTCTCCAACTCTTCCCCAGCTACTCAACTTCTCTGATGATCCAGCTAATGAAGCGGGCCGGAGACGCTTGACATCACCTGATCCTCCACGCCTACCATTCAAGAAATCCATCCTGCTTTCCCACTGCCACCTTCAGCCTCCGAGCACTCAGGCGTGAAACATCCCTGGCTTGTCTCCATGTTAATTTTCTACTTGACAGAACACAAATAGAAACCTGGTCTGGGGGAAAACTGATCATCTTGCCGCATAGTAATTAGCTTATAGCAGAGAATGGCGGCGATGCCAGACCTCCACATCGCCGTGATAAGGCTGCTACGTCACCGGGATGGAGCGAGGCTACAGTGAAATCTGGCTGCAGGGAGATAATGAAACTACTGGCGTGCTGGTGAGGATTTGGTTGTGGGTTCCAGACACTTCTCCAATCTCAGGAGTAAATTACCAGTGAGGTGACTGGAGATGGTGTAGGCACAGGTGACAAAACGCCTGCACTTTAAAAGGAGAAAGGAAAGGGTGTTTGTTAATGGACCTGGGTGAATTCGGTTTGAAGAGGGCAAACACCTGCACTAGAGGAATTCAATCTCATCCCCCACTCACCCCCCTCAACGAGCGTCTTCTGCACAGAGATAAGGAGACAATCCTGTTGGTACAAGCCAAACTAGTCTGCTTTTCTGATGGCAGCAGAAACAGATAACGCTGACAGACGTCACAGCAGATCCTGCAGCCAAAAAAGCTCTTCCGTGCAAGAGCACTGTATTTATAGAGCTGGCTGTTGGCGTTTCAAAAGTCATCTGCAGTCTCAGAGCACACAAATATTTGGTCTCTGAGCTCCTGGTCCT
>NW_010298402.1:0-546 GCF_000700745.2 Antrostomus carolinensis
TGTTGACTCTGGCCAGCAGCTAAGCATCCTCCCCAGCCACTTGGTCTGTTGCTATCCCTGGAGGGTGGGGGGAGAGAATCAGAAAAGCTGCGGTGGAAAAACTTGTGAGTTGACACAGAAACAGTTTAGTAAGTGAAGAAATGCTGTGTATGCAAGCAAAGCAAAATAAGGAATTTATTCAGTACTTCACATTGTTAGGCAGGTGGTTAGTCATTATCATTACACATAACAGTTACCTGGGAAGATAGACTCCATAACTCCATGTGTCCTCCCCTTCCTTCCTTCTTCCCCAGCTTTTATTGTTGAGCACAAAATCATATGGTATGGAATATCCCTTTGGTCAGCTGGGGTCAGCTGTCTCAGCTGTGTTCCCAAAGTCTTGATGTAATGTAAAATTTGCTCAGCAACAGCCAAAATACTGCTGTGTTATCAGCACTGTTTTGTGTTACAAATCCAAAACACAGCCTGTATCACAACACCATACAGGCTGCCATGAAGAGAATTAAATCAGATACAGAAATAAGTGCAGATATTAAAAAAAAAAAA
>NW_010298403.1:0-764 GCF_000700745.2 Antrostomus carolinensis
AGTTGGCTCCTTGGAAAGTGCCTGGGGTCTTGGGGACCGCTCTGTGCAAAACCTGGTGGCCTCCAGCAGGTCCTTGCTGGTGCCAGGATGAGATGGTTGGGGAGCCAAGTGGGGCTGGGTGTCACTGGGGCTCCTGGGGGGGTGAGTGGACCCCAGCAGATGTGGTGCTTCACCCAGGGTGGGTGTCCTGGCTCAGGCTGGGGTCCCATAGGCAAGTGGGGTGTAAGTGCATCATGGAAGGGTGAGCAATGCTTGTGGGTTTGGAGGTTGACCTAAGTAAAGGAGTTGAGCAGGAACTGAAGGATCACAAGGAAATGGTGGATCACTTGTAGCAGCAGTGGGAGAGGTGGGACTCATGTTCTTCCCTGTGACAGCAAAAGAGTGCTGCACAGCCCCTTCTGCTGGGCTCCCACCCCTGTGAGGTCGGGCACTTTGCACAAGGGTTACTGATGCCCTTGAGCTTCGAGTTTCTTCTGAGGAAAAAAAAGATGGGTTTTTTAGTTGCATCACAAGAAACCTGAAATCAAATGATACTGGTTTTGTGCCTTTCTGGGAGCTTTAAGCCCTTTTGTGGTGCACAAGCATCCTATTTTCATGCTAAGTGAGGTAATTTAGTGCTGGCTGATTCTCCTGGGTGTCTTTGAGGTTTTTTTGCCTGTGTCTAGAAGGGAAGGAGAAAGGCTGAGAAATGGGCCAGCACACAGAATAGCTGGTGTGTGCTAGGGGTGGGGGCAGACTTGGGCTCCAGGTGTGAAGAAACCACC
>NW_010298404.1:0-12196 GCF_000700745.2 Antrostomus carolinensis
CATCATTCTGTGATTCTGTGATTCTGTGACAGGTCTACTTCTTTGACTGACTCCAGTCAGTCAAACTGCCAAGTCAGACCACGTGCTGACACAGCACTGCTGGAATGAGGCTGTAGGTGGGAGGAAGCATGAAAAACCCCCACCTGTGCTGCACTGCAGCTTCTTCTTGGCTTTGTGAGACTCAAAGAAGAGTCCTGGTGCTGCACAGCATCTGGGACTGGTCATGACCATTGAGGCTGCTAGTGAGAAATGCACCAGAAGCATGGTAGGCTACCATTTCCTCAGGTCTCTGCTATAAGTACAACTTATCCCTTACTGCAAGATTCATTAAAAAGCCAGATATGACTTATTTTCACAGCGGTGGATGCGTGTGTGTGAAGCTGAGCTCCTCCTGTTTAAGACTGGGTTTTTTGGTCTAACTTCTGCCTAAACACCTATAATCTCAGCTATTGTCTGGAAACTTTTCTGAATGTGCTCTGGACCGGCGGCTTTTAAATGATAAACCAGTGAAAGTTAATACTGGGGGATGAGAGCTCATTTCTGTCTCTGGTGTTAACCACAGAGGTAACTGTAGTCAGGGGACAAACCCTGTCCAGCCGCTGCCAGGTGCCTGCGGTGGCTGATGGCGGGGAGGCCCCTCTAGTGGCTGCTTCAGCCCAAAGCCATTTCTCTGCCTGGCCCAGAGCGCACAGAGACCGCACGGGAGGACTGGCCTCACTAGATGGAAATCAAACTGTCATTTTACAGTCAACTAAACCAGGCGTTGCTGTTTAGAGGAGCAGTCCTTCCAAAAACTGCCACACGTTCTCATGTTCCACCATGGCCTCCTTCACAACAGGAGGGCTCCTGTGGCTGTGTGTGAACAGGATCGAGGAGCTGGGAACTGAGCTGGACTGAAACAAACTCAGAAAGCTGGTAACAGTATTTTAGTCGTAATCCAAACCAATTCCCCAGTCGGGAATTCCCCATCCTTCTTCCTACCTGTTCACAGTGGCACAAGGTAGAAGGCAGCGAAGAGGGTGGAAGGAGTCCAGGCAGAGAAAGCACCAAGCTGCCTCTTTTGGTGGCAATCCCATTTCACAGCAGCAGCAGAGGATGGTGAAAGCAAGGCGTTCACCCTTGTGACTACTCCCTTACTCACCTAACAACCTCTGCAGTTTATACTGCAGTATTTTGATTTTATAAAGAAAAGGATTAGTGAGGACTGGCTGATACTCATCAGTATTTCTGAGATCTTGCAGGGAGCAGATGAAGGAATTCAGCCAGAAGGGCTCAAAAACCTTCCAAAAGAGGGTAACAGTGATGCCTGGCAGATGACCCAGTGCAGGGCTCTTCACGAATTCCTGAGCTAACTCACCAGCCCCAGTGGAGCGCTGCTTAGATTGTTACCTGTTACACTGGTAGCACAGTAAGCTCTTATGTTCCAGTCATAAAAACAGAGTAACTATGGGGGTTTTTTTCAACTGCAAGGAAACTACCGTTATGAGAAAGTATGTCTTACTTCAGCTTATTTTACTACAGCTCAAAAAGTTTGGCTATCCTGAGTGCTGATAGACGCACATGCTGCAAGAAAGTAAGAAAGGGTCTGGCTGCCAAGTTTGCTCGCTTGGCTTGTAGCACTTTGGGTGCAGACTCTATGAGCTCATAAGCCAAGGAAAGCATATCATCAGTGAACAAAGAATTTAAAACCACAAAAAGCATGTGGCCAAGATGCAAAAGATAGAGAAGTCCTATGCCAGTATAATTATCTCGGTAGGAGCAGATTTTTTAAACTGAATTACGTTTGTTAGTCAAATCCCAAGTGCGGGTACAGACTGCGCTGCTATACATTGCTGGAGCTCTCCTGCCTTCTGTTATGGGAATAAGCTACATGGAAATAATGCTCATGTGAACTCTTCCATTACAGACACATGGAGAGATTTACTTACTTGATTGCTTCAGTGTAGTTAAAACTATTCAAACTATATGTGCAAGGTAAATCCTGAAAAACTGTTCTCTGAAGAATTTGGGTGACCTGACAGTGCATTAGGCTTGGACTGAGACTTGGATAAGGATTAGGCTGGACTGAGGTTTGCTCTACCTACAGCTTCATGCTAACAGAGTTACTCAGGTTACAGGTGGGATTTTCTTAATCAGGTAGTTTTAAGTACCTATGACAATTCTGGGAGCATGCTTCCAGCAAAATGAGCCATCTTTCCATGAAAAAATAAATCACATATCTTTTCTATTGCTAGAATTTATTATTTTTAAAGACAATGTAACTAGTTTTAAAATGATGAATGTAAATAAGACTGATATGGATGTATAAAGTGACCTGGACATGTATGAGTCCTGCTACTAACACTACTGTGTTAGTACTGTGCTAAGAACACATTGTTCCAGATGACTTAAAGCACACGTCCTCATTCCAGTGGTTCTCCACTTCCATGAGTTATTTGTGGCTACAGTTGAATCTTTTAAACTGCTAAAACTGAGAAAACAGGAAAGATAAAAGTCTGATGTGGCCCGCAGTGCCACACCACCACTTGCACTTTCTTCTCATCCTTATGCCTCTAAAGATTGAGGACCCTGTTCCTGTTTTGTTTAAATGCTTCCTTAGAGTTCACTGAAGGTTCACAGGCCACAAGTCTCAACCCTTGTGCTTTCTGACTCAGCATGGTCACAACAGGAGACACGGGTTTTTTTGCTGTCTGGGAAGGGCAGCAATTTTCATCTTCTCAGAAGCTACTACAATGTGTAGACTTACAAGTGCAAAACAAATAGATGCAGAAAAGCATTTCCAAAGCCCATGCCAGCACTATTCCAAAGCCAACTAACTGTAGCATATTAAAGAAAAAAACCCAAACCAATGCATCTGATAGTATCTCCAGATACGAGCATGTTGTAGGACAGAGCTTTTCACCTGCAACGCACTGACAAAGCGAACTCATACTTCATCAGCAAGGTTTAGAAATGTTTTTTGAAACAACTCCAATCCTGGCCAAAAGGATCTTCCCCTGGTCAGCCAAGAATTCTTTATGATGTGCCACAGTGATTCTGAAGTTAACTAAAAATGCTACTGGGAGATACTCTGGAGATACAGCTGGGAAAGCCCTGCTATGAGTTAGGTGCTGTTCCTTTTGTGCTTGCAAACCTTCCATACTTAGGAGTCAGTGGTTCACTGACTTGACTCCTACTTCCTACTGTACTGGAGGCAGGAATAGTACCCGTCTTGCTCCACCTGTGATCCTCGTCCTTGGCTTTTTCCCACTCAGAGTGCATTTCAAAATGTTACCCAATCTTAATCCTTAGTGACCAAAAGGGGCTTTTTTTCTTCTTACTATCCTTCTATGCATTTTTTTTTAATTGTGCAACAAATCCAGGTAGCTACACAATCCCTCTTTTATCTATTTCTGTATTTGGGAAAACAGTCTAAACAAACCAGACAGGGGACAGGCTAGAAGAATGCCCTTCTTTAACCCTCAGCACTCTGTGTAGTGGCAATTTCTGCACCATTTGCACTAAGCCTCTGAAGTGGGATTCTTGTTCAACGTGGAGGCCCGACAGGAGAAAACAGAGGAGAGAAACGCCCTAAAACAGAGCAAAGAACTCATGCCACCATTTAGACAGAGGAGGCCTCAGGATGTGCCAAGGAGCTGTTGTAAAAGTGTTTCAACCTCTAGGCAAAGAAGAGGCCTTGTGGCAAAGGGCACCAGACATGGTGCTGAGGCAGACAAGCTCTCCAAAGAACACAACTGCTTTGTGTTCACACACAGTGTTCTAGCTAAAGCCTGCCTTGTGCTGACATTTGGCATTGTGAGATCAATAATGGCTGTGTATTGTTTAAAAGTTGCACTCTCAAAAAGAATTTAAGTTGGGCACAATTCTCCCTAGTAGCATAATAATATAAATTCATAAATCATATGCCTTTTGTGTCATGGGGCTTATTTAAATTATCACTATTCACTAATTAATAGCTTCCTGCCCCTCGACCCTGCTCTACAACCCTGGATCCCTGATGAACAGGAAGTTTTAGTACAGGCAGGCATCTTGCCTGTCAAAAAAGTCAAAATAACTTGAAAGTCCTTCCTGGCTCTGTTCCTCAGCCTTCACTAAAATGCTTCCCTTATTTTCACATACAAAGTGCAAAGCACAGCAACATTTCTAATACACGGTAAATCTTCCTCAGAAACTTCTATCCTTGTTATCATACCTCCACCAGTTTTTTTAATCTCACAAACACATATGCTGGTGTCATTTTAGAGCTACTTGGACTAAAAAGTTCTCTCTAGAAAGTGGCTTTACAGGCCAGAAGTTAGCCCATACGTCTTGAGGGTAAAACTGATAGCGGCTTCAGGTGAAATTTTGGCTATGCTGCAATAAAGCAAGAAGCTGCCAGAGGGACTGAGCCCAGTTTATAGGACCTCTTCTGAAGATGATGAGGCCTGGATTGGGATAGGGGAGAATGAGATACAAAAGGCATGTGGGTCTCCTCAAAGGATCTCACCTACTCAATTCTGAGACAATTCAAAACTGAATTTGTTTTTGTTTATAATCTCCACTTGCTATGAATGACAATAGCCTCAAAGGACTGGTTTAGCATCACTCCGTTCTCCACACAGCTGGGGAAAGGAGAGCTTCCAGGTGTCATGGACTTGTCTACAGTGACAAAACTCTCATGTTGCTGGCTAACATTGGTGCTTGGGGGGTCACATATGTGCAGATTTCCAGAGAAGTGGCATCTACACCTTATGTTCTGCTGTCCTATCTGATCCTCCCAGGTTAGTGTGGCTGTTCTCACCCACCAGCCCAGTGCTGGCTGATCAAGTCTCTAAGCATTTTCACTGTGTGAAGCCACTACAGAAAAATATCAGGCTGCCTGATTTTACTTTTATCCTCTACCTCTACGCTGGTTATCAAGCTAAAGATTTTCCACTGCTTGGGAAGCTGTTTTGCCAGAGCACTTATCAGTAGCATTCTGAAAATGTGCAACAACCTGAGAATTATACTATCTAGCTAGTGCAAAAGAGGTAAGGGGCTGAATATAAAATGAAAAAACTGGAAATTAACCTCTGCTTCAATGCCCAAATTATGATAGGTTTTAGTTTGTATCACAATCCATTGCAACAACATCATTAATGCACTGAATTTGCTGGTGAAACACTTCAGCTGGTGCCAGTTTGCAATACCAGCGTATTGCAAACAAGCTCTGCGCTATGTAGAGGCATCATTTAGCAAGGGAGGTTCTCCAAGTCCTATTACACAGAGCAGTGTAGAAACACACAGTCTGTGAGACGTTAATTGAGGCTAGATACTTTGTGATGTGGAGGAGGTGTTGGTTTGGATACACTTCATACCAGCATATTTCTTTACCTTCTAAGTACCTTCATACTGACATGATTATGTTTGCATTCTGTTGGTGAAAGGCAAACAGAACATACGTTTGTGTGGAAAAGCGGACACATTGCCTAAGCAAAAATGACAACAAATGTAGTAATAAGTGTGCTAGGATGGAGACATTTAAATATTCACCTGGAACTTTATGACAGACCATTACTGTCTGAAATTTCATTTCATATAGGAATGATAAGAGCAACAGCTTACAAACTCTGCACAGTAAGGAACAAACATGTAATAACTTAGGTTTTAAAGATTTCCAGATGCTGCTTAATGTGCTATTGTTAAATGAAATGCAAATACTCACTCACTAATAAATTAATGAAATTCTCCCTTGGAGTGTAACCACCAACTGCTGTTAACATCTCCATTCAAATGCCTGAGTCATTCTGGGTGTCTGTGCCCATCCCTGGTATGGGGCCTCCAGCATGAGCTTCAGAAAGTCAAATCCAGGTAAAGGGCTAGGTGAGTACTTCAAACCTTCACAACTACAGTGAACTCGCTTTTATCTTCCACCAAAGTCGGTGACAACAGGAGCCCTCCATACAGAGAAGGATGACGATTTACTTCCAGTTGATGAAATTTGTATGAACCTCCCCCCAGATGCTGGCCTTTCAGTTGAGCTGACAGCTCTCAGTGTGCACCTGAATGAGTAACCTCCAGGTCTGACACCAGGATTAACCATCAGGTACTTTTGTCATTCGGCGTTCCTGTGACACTGAGTTTTCATTGCCTCAGACAACTGTGTTATTCAGCCAGGCCTAGAATTTCTAGGGACTATGAAGGAATATTGAAGAGACCAAAAAACGGGAACTGTAAGAGATACCTGTTGTATCAGGCAGGCAGCTTAACAGGCAACTGAAATGTGGAGTTTATTAATAGAAGAGCATAAGCTATTGGGTTTGGTTAGACTAAATAAAAACTGTCAATAAATAGGACTGACTGTGTGACATTTTGAGGCATGAGTCACTTTGCAAAACCTGAACTGTGGGGTTCAAGAATAAGCAAAGAATATGTAGAACAGTTCTGAAAATAAAACCGTGTAAGATTATGGTTGAGAGACAAGCCAGTGTGCAAAATCTTCAATTAATAAAATGTTCTGAAGTGGCTAAATACTAGGTCATTGAAGTATTCTAGAGAATGAGAAATAATAAAGCTTTTAGGAACAGAATTTAAGTGATAGAAAAAGGAAGATACTGATACTTCTGTAGGAAAATGGGAGTTCTGGTCTTTTTTATAATGTAGGCAAACATTTCTGTGACTAAGAACCTATCAACCCTCACATTATATGGATAGATGTCTTAGAAGCATGCCTCTTACTGTACGCTTCTAACTATGTGCTAATTCCCAAGTTCTAACAGGACACAGGAAAGAGGTACCTAAAAGAAGACAGAAACACACATACACAAACACTTAAAAAAAAAAAAAAATTAAAGCTTAGATTCAGCACATCTCAAACAACATCCTCTCTACCACCCCCAAAATTCCATCTTGATCTATGCAAAAAAGCTGTGATCCTTCAAATGTGGAAAAAGGCCTAATCTGAACTGTGATCTTTCAGTGTTTGTTTAGTAAAAGAAAGTTCTGCTTCAGGAAAGTCTAAATATAGCTATTCCCTGCTGCACACAGTTCACAGTCGAAGCAACAGGCATAGCCTGGGAACTGCAAATTCAGAGAGACAGTAACTAAATCTCTTTCAAGTCATTCTGTAGTATTACAGACTTGCTTCACAAAGGCACCACAGAAGGAAGGATAATTAGTGGAAATTAAAAAAAAAAAGCAAGTGTGTCATTGCAACTTCCTCTCATGAGGATGGAGCTGTCACTCCCTCAGGTGGTCAGATGTTTCTCTTGGAATATGTATGTGGAGGGAAGAAGGAGGGACAGTGTGTATCTCTAATGAGTGACCTTCAGAGAGGATTTTTTTTTTTTAACTACATTTTTTTCTGCTGATGGTTGAAAAGTAACTCTTTTAGGCCAGCTGACCAAAGCCAGCATTTCTGGCCTGCAGACCCCTGGTTGTGAATCTGTTTTTCTTTTTAACATGGGTGACTTTTCAGTTAACTTGTGAACATGAACAAACATGTTGGCAGCAGTGAACTCAGCATGGAAATTCAATAACTGTTCCTTTCTGGCAATATGAGCAGACTTTAGCTGAAATCATGGAAAAACAGATTTCTCAAAAGTTTAATGGCAGCTTTGGAAGGGATTTTTTGTTGTATATTATTTGTGAAGATTTAGTTAAAATCAATAACTGTAATGAATAATGCTTTTGCTGTAATGTAGTTTATAACTGAAAACTGCTTTGACCAAAGTTCTGCAGGATCGCTCTCTTTCCTTCCAGATCAGTACAACGTTGGGTCATATTGCCGGAGCTGTGAGATCAATACCTGCATTGCTCCTGCAGAAACTGTATTTGTCCTCTGTTCAAATAAATACCACAGAAAGAAATACTGAGTCACCAACCATCTCCGCTTGTGTTCTTATAGTATGTTTTGTCAGTTCTTGCTAAACTTTGAAGCCACTTTGTAATTGGCTGAAAACAAGATAAAAGCGAAGATTTTATCTCTTTCCTGCTAGAATTATTTTGACCACAGACAATGTAGCTATGAAGCTTATATTCAGTGGTAACTATGTACAAGGAGCATCACTGTAATAAAGTCTAAAAGTTCAGTCTAAAATGCCATGGCCCTTTTTCATGAAAGACTGTTTTTTAGAGGCACTCTGACAAAGGGTACTAGTGTGTCATTCTGTTTCCTGTGGATGTTTGGGAGAATTAGACAGCTATTCCATTTGTAAATATCAAAAAGTTTGTTGGAAAGATGGTAAATATTTCTTGAACTAAGAACAAAGTATGGCTGGTATTCAGAGAACCCGGATAACATGATTGCCTGAAGCTTAACTCAGATGTGGCTGCTGCTGAGAAACAAAGGCTAGAGCGGAATTTCAGGAACAGAGAATTAAAGATCAAGGTGATTCAAGGTCCCAGCATTTCAAAGTATAGGAAGCAAGTCAAAGGAAGAAAAGATCACCACGGATTACGCACAGCTCACTGAATACCTCTGCTTCACGTAGCAGTGTCAGCAGAGCCAAAACAAGCAAACACAATATTTCAATTCAAAATGAGAAGAAATAAAACGTGAAAACGCCAACATCCAGAAAAGTGCCTTACGTGCTAACAAAATCCTGAATGTGCTACCTACCCTCTGTAAGAAATCAGATGTTTCCCACAGAGATGTTCAAAGAAAGGCAACAGTAAAGGCAAAATAACCACCCATGGAAAAAAGGGAATCAGAAAACTGTAGCCTGACTTTCAGAAGAAACAAAAGTTACAAAATAAAGATTCATAAAACATGAAATAAAGCACATGAAATTGAAGGTGAGGGAAACTAGTGTTTTTGACTTACAACAAATGATAATGTGAGAAACTGATCAAAACAAGTTATTACACCACACCAGGATACTATGAAATTCACTGCAACAACATGTAATAAACAAAACCAGTACAAGCTACAAAAACACTGGGCATTCATTCACTTACTGATAAAAATTCACATCAGCACTATAAACACTGTTCTGAGAAAACAAACAAACAAACAAACACGTAAAGGCATTCTCTTTTCCTAATACCCTCCTCAGTTTTTGGGGTATGTTACTTAAGATTCACTGAAAAACCTTTCCCTTCTGCCTTTCTTTACAAACACAGTACTAACTCTTCTTGTAACACCTGGGGTAGTTTGCACACCTGGAGCTGAGGAGATGACATATGAGGCTTGGGTTTCCATGGATGGTTTTTTTCTCCAACCAAAGCAGTGGTTCTTCAGTTTGCTGTTCTGTGCCCTACCTTTTGAGTACAAGGAAGAGATGGGAGTTTATCAGGGTCTGAAGAAAGTCTGCCTTCTGTCAGTTGTCCTCCTCTTCCTCCAGAAGCCAGCAAATGAGCATTTTCAAGAAGCTCTGTGACTTACCCCTCACTCCTCAGAAGTTTAGACCTACCCTAAAAATAACCTAACCCTCTTGGCTTAAGGTTAGGTATGATCTTCATAGGACCAGCACGTGGGCTCATGCCCTGTTCTCCTCCTTTGCCAGTTTTCTCCTTGGAATTCCAACACATATGGACTCCATAGAGATGCCAGATCTCTAGCCAAGAGTTTGCCTTAGAGTTACAATTAAGAAAGGAAAATATCCAGGAACGTGGTGTCCTTGAAGAATCAAAAATCAGTATCCTACAAAGTAGAAGGCAGATACCTTCTTGAGATAAATGTTTCTGTAATTAAATTCTCACTTCTTGGTTACTTGTCAATAATGAGAGCCTACCTACAACTATGCTAAATCTTTATCCACCCAAAGAATGCATGATTTAGTAATTATGTCAGGTCTTCTACCTTTACTCTTCTATTTTGGCCAAAATCTATGCCTAGTGAAGACCTTAATTAATACTAAGTTATGAAAACTGTTTGACATAAAGAACACAACCAAGCCTTTTGTTTCCTATTGTCAGCCCTCATTTGTCCTATGTACTTTGTTAGGACCCCGAGTACACTAACATGCCTTAACAGCCCCAACAAGCCTCACCTGCCCCCACCCACAGGCTCAGGAGCCCCATTTAAGCTGAGCCCTGTGACTTCAGTTCATACCTGAGCTATGTTGAAGGAGCATGGGTCTGCAGCTCAGCCACGACTGTGCCTTGCCATGTTCATCTGGACTTACAGGCTGACTTCCTAGCCATGACCTCACTCTTTCTTATCAGTATAAACTGGCCTGGCAATTACTAGGTTACGTCTGACCTCAGTTATCCTCGCTGGACCTGACCCCAACGTGTGGGCTGCCTTCCCAGCTCGACCTTGGACCTGCCTCATTGCTGGCCTGATGATGTGGACTCTTGGCTGAAGCTGGTGTGCTCTCCTTGCTCTGCTCAGGTACTGAGGGACTGGGCTCTGGCAGTGAGGCTCTGCCCTGTCTGCTGTGCTATCACGGTTGGCTCCTGCCCTTTACGGAGCAGCCAGCCTTCACTGCTCCCAGTGCTTTTCTGGTGTGCTTTCAAACTAAACCCAGTACTTCAATACCTCGTTTCACAATCCATCAATAACTCGCATGTCAAAACTAAGTGAAACTCTTCTGGGTTTTGGGGTTTTTTTTCTTAATGCTACAAAATCCCAGGGTTAACTCTCTAATTCTAGAACATTAAACATTAATTCCTGTTGATTCAACAGACTCCTATCTTTTTCTCCTGTTTGCAACCTGAGTATTGCCCTTTTGAGTCCCACCAGGTGTATGTCCCGATTTCCATATAGAGACTATGAGTTGTTTCCCCCTTCTTGTTACCAGCCCTGATGACTAGAATTTAGCTTGAAACCCCTCTAAAGCTGAAAACAGTCACTCCTTGTTCCACTAACTTTGATATTAGTTTTCCCCCCTCAAGTGCTGCTGCTAAAAAAAAAATCAACCCAACAAACTCTCAGCTGAGCTATTTGCTGTGTCCCTGCATATACTATGTCGAAGGTTAAGCGTAACACTGAATTTATACAAACTGAGATCTATCCCAAAGATACTATGAATCATCCTGTCTGGTGTTACGCTTTAGTTTTCAGAGGCAGCTTGTTTGCTATAGCAACTCCACATTTTTTTTAGACCTTTCTCTTCACAACCATAATTCCAGGCCTATGGTTAATACAGAGAAAAGACCCATAAACCAAGCAGGTTAAACCTTAAACCATCCTCCCTTTCCACCTCCAACCCTTCAGAGGACAGACTTGGTAAGTAGGAACAAGCCACACATTTCACTCCTTTTTTCTTCAGAATTTTAGGTGTAACTTTGGGCTTCACACTTAGCACACATGTCCGCTGCTAAGCTGCATATTCACACAAGCCACATATTAATTCTGACTGAAAGGCTGCTCTATAATTTCTTATTTGATATCCCTTTTAAAATTACCTTTTAGCCCTCTTTTTAACTATAGCACAATGTGTGTGAATTGTGGCCACTGCTGCTTCTCTAGAACTTTAAGAGACAGAATTCACTGCTGACTGCCAATGAGTCAGTCATTCCTAACACTGAGAGTAATAGTCAAGGTTTTGACAAATCAAATGTATTTGAAATCCATTTTGCTCATAGTTGATTCAATTTGTGAAGCAATTCAGAAAGAAGTTCCAACAGCTCCCAGCAGCAGTTTGAGAAACAGTAATTCCCTCATTACTCTGAGGGATACAACAATTTAGTAAAAAGTTTTCATTTTACACAGAATGCTATGCAGTTTTTTTAACTAGCACAGGAAATGTGTTGAACAGTTACTGAATTCAGACAAATGTTGAAACATCTGAACAAGCAAACTTTCCAAACATCACTGTGGTGCCTGTCAGTGAAATGCACACATCCGAGCAAATCAGATTCTCTGGGTCAATTCAGAGAATCTTTTGGCTTCGGTGAAGCGTTTTTTCCCAGTACCTAATAATTCCTATATTAATAACTTTCTAAAAATAGGAATATTATTCCTAATAATTTAATTCAACAGAAATATGTATATATTGTTTTTTAAGTACATGTTATGTCAGTTGTTGGAGACTGTTCCACAATGTAATAGTCTCTATTAGTATTTCTAGCAATGCATCTCATCTGGCTAGCACAGTTGTGAGCTTCTCCTCTCCTGAGTGCCTGCACAATTAAAACAAAAGCACCCAGACGGGCAGGGTGGGGAAAGGCGAGTGCTGCGCCAGGCCACAGGCCTGTCCACCGAGGCACACTGAGGCTGGCGCTGCGGCCGGGCCCCCTCAGCCCGGCCTCTCTTCCACCACTACATGAGGCAGCACCAGTGTGGAAATGG